>NC_028455.1:17844040-17871139 GCF_000263155.2 Setaria italica
TCATTCTGGACTTTGTGCGGCTTTTGACCGAGGTAGGTGTTCTGAAGATGATATCTGTATCGTACATGGCACAATCTGAATATCTCTAAAATTGGTGGGTGTCACTCAACCCTCTGCGGTCGGAGGCATGTGTCTGCAGCCACATCAAAGGCCATATCTTTATTGAGTCTAAGCCCAGAGAATGTGATTGGTAGCTTGTTCGCCAACAAGAGCAAGGATTCGCTTATTACTGTATCACTTTATGCATCTCGAAATTTCCGCGGGCGGAGGGCGCAGAACAACCGCGATCGAGCGGGCACATATGGCGGCCGATTTTCTGGGAAGGATGGCGGCTGGCGGGCGCGGGCGGCGGCCGGCGGGCGAGCGGTCGCGGCCGGCGAGCGGGCGCGGGCGGCGGCTGGCGGGCGCGGGCGGGCGCCGGCGAGCGGGCGCGGCCGGCGGCCGGCGGGCGCGAGCTCCACCGCGGCCGGCCGGTGGAGGAAGAAAATACCTGTTAGTATGACAGGTGGGTCCCACGAACGGTGTTAACAGGAGAAGAAAACGGTGCTCGTCCCGTCTATAGCGATCTCTCCAACCAAATAAAAAATGGGATCATCCCATCGCATTCAACCAAACAAGAAATGGGATCATCCCATCCCGAAAAACTGGAACGGGACCGTCCCGTTCTACATTGTCTCCCAACCAAACGCACCCTTAAGTTTCCTCGGCAAGAAGCGATCCGTGATATTAACCTATAAATCCATAAAACAACAAATCAAATTGCTTGACATGCCCTCACCCTGTGAATGCTCCAAAATGTTAACTTAAACCTGGAAGATCAGATTAATGATGACTGATGACTGTCAAGATAATACAAGGTAGATTTTAAGATGTTACAGTATAGCCTTGAATGGTTCCGTGCTAGTAGTTCCGTTTTCTAATTACAGTGAACCCCAGGAACAGAAATAAGCAATGTACATAAATTTTCAGTTTTGTAAATGTACCTCCTGTGATGGTGTGGATTTCTCGTGCTTGGTGTGGCCTGCTTCATGCTCATTTGCGCCCCGTGCCTAGCATATTGCACTCTGCAGCTCTCCGCCTGCTCCGCGCTACTGTGGCCGGCATGGCCAACTCTATGCCCATCGAAGCCGTCGGCCGTCGGCATGCACTCGCTTCTTCACTTCCGCGACTGCCTTTGCCTCCTCCGTGGCTCCATGGCTCCATGCATGCTCGCGCCATTGCGCTCCATCTGCTCTGTCGCCCGACGAGCTGGGTGTGGGCGCCACCCCAGAATGCCAAATGCAAGTTGCTAGCTTGAACAGAGAGGGAAGAGGAATGACCTGCTGCTTTGGCTCCTGACGCTAGAGAGGATCAGAGGACGATGATGGAGCATCAACACTAGGATGCTGCGCACGTTTTGATGGAGATGGACTGTGCTATTAGCTTGTTTCGCCTCAAAACAACGGACCTGTTCACTCTTATAAGCCGACTGAAAAGCTGAAGTGGCTGATTTATTGTGAGAGGAAAACACTGTTTAGTGGCTGATAAGCCGGCTGAATAAGCTGAAACGAACAGGCTGAACACCTTCTGGACCAAACAGGAGTATATTATTGTGCATACTAATTTTTTTGCCAAAATTATTGGGTCATGTCCCTATACTACGTCCACCCCTGGTCCTTAGGGCCAGTATGGTACAGCTCCAGCTTCAGCTTCTCCTGCAGCTCCAAGTTGGTCAAAAATAGCTCCACCTTTGAAACACAAGAGGAACTAGAGCCATTTTATATGAAAAAACTGAAGAAAAAAAATAGCTCCTCCAGCTCAGGCTCCTTTTAGGAGCTAAAGCCCAACCAAACAGACCATTAGGAGAAAACTAAAACCACCTGCATTTTGAAACGGTCCAACAAATACAATATCATGTCGTTCACCCACCCAACCGTAGGCATCCAAGATCATTCGGTAGACAATTACCACCCATAAGCCAATAGTATGAGAAGATCGTACCATAAACAAGTGACCGAAACCAATATGCTGCTCCTACCCAAAACAAGATTGCACTGGAACAAAAACAATGACTAGACAGAAATATAATGAACTTTTCATTAAGCTCTGGACTACAGGAACACAGCGAACGTGCTCATTGCTCACAAGTCATTCATTGCACTTGACTGTCGTTAGCTGCAAGTCCGCAACTGTTTTTACTCCTCTTGTTTTACACCAAGTACAACAGCTGTTACACATTCTCACAGTACCAAAATTTAATTTACATGTAAGCGGCGGAAAGAACGAAAATCCGCTGGCTCGATTTTGCAGCTTCGAAGTAAACTATAACCTCATTCAGATAAGAGACAAAACTCGCGCTCCTTGCAGCAGTTTCAAATGGAGGGGCACAAGAGGCTAAAATTGTATTAGAGAGCCCATATTAAGGAACCTGAGCAGATAAACTCAACCAAACTTCATGGCTAGTATCTGCTACAAACAGAACCACAACCACAACAATATGTAAGCTTCTGGAAGCCACAACCTTCCCCTCCAGGTCAGCCATGCTGAGGACATATATACACTCCTGATCAATTCATCTATGTTGAAACTTCGACCTCCCAGCCAAATGCATCGTTATGGACACTCAAAGAAACAATATGCAGTAACCTATCAGTAACTTCCCCAATTCATCTGAGCTTGCGGATGCTGGTAAACACTGCTAGGTGCCCCGACTATTTCAACAGCTCCAGCCATGGTGTGAGATGGCTGGAGCAGCGGATGAACAGCAGCTCCTGCCACAGTGTGTGCTGGGTGGTAGATCCCTCCAAAAGGACCAGCTTGAGGTGCAAAAGTTACCTGCTGTCCCTGAGGGGGGAGACCAAAGAAGGAATTGGCCTGAAGAGCAGAAATATCACGTCCAGGCGTAGGAATCCATAGAGCAGAACCTTCAGTCTGGTTAACAAATACCAGACGTTACCAAATTTGACAAAAAGGACAGTTAACATGTTCAAACGAAACTGTAAACAAGCTAGGTCTAGGGAAATTGGTAAAGTGGCAGGCTAGGTAGGCACAGGAACAGCACAAATTTCACTTCAAACAAGCATTGCAAACACAAATTGGAACAATGATTCGTACAACCATTTCCCTGTTACATCTGTTAACCAAGTATTGGATCAAAAATAGTTGAGGCAGGAAGATAAAAATGATTAGAGGGCACATTGGATTTTTTTTCCTTTGATTTTTTTAATGCTATCCTCTCTATTCACTGCAAACACTTCCAGAAATCCCAAAATCCGATAGGCACTTAAGTCTGTTCGGTAGAGCTTCTGCTCCTGATTCTGAGAGAAGTAATTCTTTGACTGAAAGTGATTCTCTACGGTTTTCTAGGTTAAATTTTGAGGACGTGATTCTGTGTGGGAAGTGAATCAAGAGAACCTACTTTTTTCAGCTCCCAGCCCCTTAATGTATTTCAGAGAAAATCATCTTAGAATCACTTTTCAGTAAAATACCATTTGGCAGAGCTCCTCTAGGAATCTGCCAAACAGACCCAGATTATTTCATGCAGCTTCCTATTTCTAAAGTATCTCGTTTTACTACTTCAGCTTTAGCGCAACCATTGTTGTGGCATAATGTTAGATTTAAAATTCCCCCCCCCCCCCCCCCCCACCAGGTGCACTCAGCAGTGATGCTAGATTTAAAATTCAACAGACTTATGTTTCCAGAAAGCATCAAGATAAAACTGAATCATGAACAACATTAACAACCGTCATTATCAGTTTTATCTTACAACTGGTGTTCATGATTCTATAATGCTGGAGAAGAAAAAGGAAATGTCTTAAACTTCTAAAAAAGCTATCTTACAAATACATTAAATAATGATGTGTCGAAGACATTATACTTGTCTACATATAAACAAAATCATACCTGGAGCCCAGCAATATAGATGCTATTTTCCTTGAACTGAGATGAAGTAACATCATCATTCTCTGCCGGATTTCCAGATGACACAGTTGTGTTATTAGTACTATTAGTATAAACTGATGGACTAGAACCATATGTTCCATAGCCACCAGGTATTCCAATAGATGCCTGGCTCCCAGTGTTAGGACCAGGCTTGAATGGAGGGAGTGAGTATTTGACAGGTGGCAGAATTCCTGCACTTCCAGGAGCTGGATACATGGCCCCAGTTGAAGGTGGCTGGGGAAATGTAGCATTACTCATAAAAGGGTGAAGAGTAGGGGGTGGAATAAAAAATGGTGAAATGTACTGATTGTATGGGACATAATTTGTCGGAAAATGTGGTATATGAACACCCAAAGGCTGGCGAAATACAGGAACAGACTGTTGAGGGATAGCAACTGAAGTCAGTAGAACTCCAGAAGCAGGGGTAGCAACCGAAGCAGAAACAGATGAAGCAATCACAGGTGAGTTATTCCCCTGTAGTATAAATAAATATGTAAGGATAATACTCTCATGGTGCACAATATAAACTTAGACCTAGCCAACATGGCAATGAATAGGATAAAGGAAGTTCAATACTGACACTGAAACATCACAGCATTGCTATTATGACAGCATGATATTTGAATGAAGCAAGATCAAAGTAATTTTCAATATTTTAAAAGATATTAACAGGCTAAGTTTCTAACACCACCAAACAAATATGAAACAATGCCTTGTTTGTGATGCAATCTTGAGTGTTGATACACACCTCATGATCCTGGCCAGTTTGTGCAGGAATCACTGGAATATTCCCATACTTGTGTGCAGATTCAGCAGCAAGAAAAGGGGACAGCCGTTCATCAGCATCCGTTGCAGGTTGATACGATTGCGTAGAATAACTTGTAGAAAAATCAATTGGTGCTTGTACCTGTCCATAATTGTATAGAACAAAAATCAGGGCTGTAGCAGGAACCCTACCCTCTATGGCCAAACTGTAATGGTGGCTCCTTGATATAAGCACAAATAAACAAGGATTTCTTTGGTGGACAGTTTGACACCCTCTTTGTGGCATCTAGAAGCATCAGGTGCATAAGAGTATATTGGTGAACATATGCAAAAGCTCAATCTCGTGCCTCGGATCCAATCTGAATGGCATAAGGGAGCTCATCTCTCTTTCCACCTATTAATTGGACCAATTCAATTGGACCTAAGTCAGTTCAACAAGGATGAGGAATCTCTCACACCCACTTGGGCCACTTAGACTGGATCCAAGGAATGAGATTTGAGTTTGTGCATTTGTTTATGTTTACAAGTAGACTCGCACCTGATCCCAACCAAAAGCACAAGTAAAGAAAAATTTCTGACTAGATAAGCATTGCACCATTCTCATTCTACAGCAATTATAGGCATGACTACATGAGAAAGAAAACCCTATGGGGCTACGAAATTGTGGCCCCCTACACTTTTCTATTACGCATTATTTTTTATAATTCCAACAGCTTAGTTGATTTTATCAAAACAAGACATTTATCCACAAACCAATTTAGTAGCTTATACTTTGATTAAAAAATGTTAGGCCAACATGCAATGGTAGTGATGCAATCTTCATTCAGCTTGTATATTGTTGTGTAGACAAAACTGTTATGCTGCAGTGCAATCAGGATGGTGCTATCAAAACATTTTTCCCATCAAATGAAAGCAAATATGCAACTGCAAAAGAAGTTTAGCAGCATCCCATGTAAGAGTAGCATCACATGCCTGAGATTCAGACTTATCTATCACCGCAATCTCATTCCCATGTGATTGTGGTGCCAATCCATATGTCATGTAAGATGGTGCGGTACAAACTGACGTAGATTGGGGAACCCCTGAAGCGGCTGAATCATCCCTACATTCATCAGATTCTGTTGGGGCAATAAAGGAAATCTCCATTGCTGAGGGTGCACAATTTTCTAGCTTTGCAGAAGGTAGTTGCTGGGGAACATGGTCAGCTTCATCTTGAACAGGAGAGGATGAATTCTGATCACTGCAGTTCAATAAGAAATAAAAGGACGAAATACTATGAACAAGAACAGTTGAAAAGTATCACCAAACACTAGCTGTTCGAATTACTCTGGACTAAATTTAATTTCAACATCAGAACATAATTTGGCTACTGTACGAACCACTTTAGTTAATATGATAGACATTAAACATATTCTGCATTAACCTGCAAGAAAAATCTAGAATTCAACAAAATATATGTTGCACAAGACAGCTCTGCATAGAAATTAATATGGATATAAAATCTAATAGGTTGTAGTATCCACAAAAACTTAAAAAACAAACATGGTCTACAGTACATTACAAGAAAACACAGAGAATCCAAGAAAACATATGAATGCCAACACAGACAGATTCGCAAAGCAAATTAACATGGATACATCATCTAATAGAATGTAGTATCCTGGAACTGAATAGCACAATTATTTTCACCACAGTTAATTAATGACCCAAGTATATAGTACCATATAGAGGTAGATATGCCTAATAAACATCAAGACATGACTGATGCAAGAAAATACATTTATGCTTAAGGATTGAGTATCCTAGTACTAAATAATGCAACTGCCTGCTTAAACTTCCATAGCATTGAGCTGGAAAAGGAATGAAATCCAATCAAAGTAAGAGTTAGGAACCCATGAAGGTTACCGTGTCAGTGTAGGTTAAAGAATATGTCCAAGGTCTTCAAACATCAAATTGCAAAATAAGTTGATTGAGTTTCTTGATATAAGTAAGATTTAAATCAATCAAAGCCTCAAGAACTAAATAAAATGGTGGGACTAAATGAAGCAAGTTGCAAGAGTAACTACAACAGTGTGCTGTAGTAATTCATGATTGAATCGTCAAACTAGGAGAAATGGGGAAAAAATTTGAAGCAGATGCTGCCAAAAATTACCCAGTAAAAGCTTAAAAGAGCGTCACAATGATGGAAGTCTCTAAACAAATCAAGACAAAATAAGTTAAAACTGACCTTTGCACAGGTTGAGGCTCATCATCACTGCCATTCAATTCATGTGACGAATTGTATTCAGGTAAAGAGCTCTTCACACACTCAGGATCAGAAGAGCCCATAGTCTGCTGAAAACTGGCATTGAAGCTTCCGAAACTAAGGCCATATTTTTCTGACTCGGACACCTGAAGATGATCTGGAATTATCACATGTTGCTTATCTGATAACTGCAGACCATTGAAGCTCTTGTCCACCTTCAACAGATCCTCTGTGCCAACTGAATTTGATATTGATGATTGGGTAATGGTGTCAGCAGCCAAAGGTACACTGTTAGGTATGGCGACATTCTCGGTTGCTTGGGAAGCAGCCGAGCTAGTTGGTTTTGGCTTCCATTCTTTACTTGGAATAACTAAATGACAGATGTTTCAAAAAAAAGTCATCAATAAAAAGGAGAAGATGTTCAGATAGCATAAGGCAGCGTAAAAACTAATAGCTTAATTCAAAAGGTAGCATTTGACCATCATTAGTTTGTCAGACACAAACTCGAATAGCAAATGAAAAGCTAACTCAGCAAGCATTAGCACAGATACCAGAAGAGGTATTTAGCTACTTTAGAGTAACAAGCATGGTTTTCAAAACAAACACCAACTCCGTTAAGGAGTCACATACTACATAAATAACATTGTCCAACAAGGATGGGAGCATGATAAATACCTTTTTGGGATCCACATGACTGTTGTGAACGACTGCTGTAGCTAGAAGATGGTCTACTACCAGATGATCGTCCAAACGATGATGAGACAGATTGTTGGGAGGAGCCTAATGGTGCATTAAGGAAAAAAGTTTGTAACAAGTATCTTAAAGCTCACTTAAACTATAGAGAAATACTACAAGTGAATTCAAGCATACCTTTATTGTCTATTGGTACATCACGGCCCACCTTATGTTCTACCAATGTCTTGTTGCTTCCAATAGCTTGTCTGGAAGCACCAGCACCAGCATCACCAAGGCCGTGAGAATCAAGAGAAGGCACAGCCACTGAATCTGATGGTGATGCTGGTCTCAGTGATTGTGGTACATTTGGACCTACAGTAGCAACTACATCCTTAGACAAAAGATCACCTTTCAGATCAGCCGAGGCTGCTGAACCAGACTTAATCGTATCACCAGCAGCATTAGAACTTGTCACCACCACAGCAATAGGATCAACTGATTGAGAAGGACCATTGGGAAAACCACTTGACGAACTGTCATCAATGAAGTTTCGTGGTATTAGCATAGGGCAGGCTAGATTGATCAATAGGTGCATTAAAAATAGGAAATCGCCAAAGCAATATGTACCCCCACCGGCCCAAATTATAACTCATTTTGGCTTTTCTAGTTACGTAGCTTTTGCTATGCACCTAGATATACACTATGTCTAGATACATAGTAAAAACTATGCATCTAAAAAAGCCAAAACGACCTATAATTTTAAACGGAGGGAGTAGTATCGTGGCAGTGTCAGTGTCACATAAAATTGAATGCTACTGTCTAACAATGAGATCTATAAGACACAAAAAATGCCTTTCCAGGAAAAAAATAAAGCAGAATTTATGTTGATAATCATGCAAGTTTTATAGGACGGCAATTAGACCTGCAATGTTGTATGGTGCAGAATGTTGGCCTACAAAAAGACAACATGTCCAGCAGATAAGTGTTGCGGAAATGTGTATGTTGCGTTGGATTTGTGGTCACACGAGAAGGGATCGAGTCCGGAATGAGGATATACGTGATAGGTTAGGGGTAGCACCAATTGAAGAAAAGCTTATCCAACACCAGCTGAGATGGTTTGGACATGTCCAACGGAGGCCGCCTCTGGAGGCACCGGTACGTAGTGGAACCCTAAGGCGTGACAGTAATGTGAAGAGAGGGAGAGGAAGGCTAAAATTGACATGGGAAGAGGCAATAAAAGGAGATTTGAAGGGATGGAATATACCCAAACATTTAGCCTTGGATAGGAGTGCTTGGAAAACAACTATTCATGTGCTTGAACCCTGATTTGTGGCTCTTGTTGGGTTTCAACTCTAACCTACCCCAACTTGCTTGGGACTGAAAGGCTATGTTGTTGTTGTTGTTGTTGTAATCATGCACAGTAATTCCCTCTTTTTGAAACATAATGTACACAAAGAATAACCAATATTGCTATTCAGCAAACTTGATGACAATGGAATCCAGAACACTGTAACAAGTAGGTAAAATGTGCAGCTTGAAAATAAACAATCACAAAGTTTATCATCTCAATTTGAAGGGAACATGTCTTTGAAGATTTATTGAAGGAACTCCAACATATACCAACTATCAAGCACATCACAAGTTATGAAAACCGCCAAACAACAGGACGCTCTTATGTATGGTGTTACAAAACAAGGAAGCACTTTAGTCCTTGGCTTGTTTCAGGTCAATCATTGCCTTATTTCATTTTGCAATAGAAAATCTTTTTTCCAGTCACCTCAGCTACATTAAAATTAGTAATTTAGTACTAATAAGATAACAATCGACTAGAACTTATTCCAAACATTGAGCTTCAGCATATGCACCAACACCAGTGTGAAATAGATGTCACTATGATAAGTCTGTCTGTAGCCAAAGTATTGCAAGTATATTTAGCCTAGTCACACGGAAAGTATATTGGCACTTCTTCCAACAGGAAACATTAGCAACTAAAGCTTGTATCTAGTTAACTAGTCAAAAAGGACGTCTATTGCATTATTGCATACCTACGACACATCTAAGAAGTATGTGTACATTACATCAGAAGTTAAGACACATTAAATCAAAAGAAAAACACATTCATTGAGAAATATCATTCCAGATTGTTCTAAATCATTAGATATGCCTAAATAGCTCCAAGTTTAAAAATGAGCACGAAAACATTCTCGGAAACGCTTTTGGATGGCCATAAGAATAAATATATATCAAAGGCTTCAGCTCATTAGTACGGCAAGGGAACCTTAGAGCTGCATGAAATCGAGGTTGTAAATAAATCGGCTTAACTTAAGCAAGCTTTCTGAGATTAATCAAATGCTACTGTAATTGTGAGCCCTACCAAACACCTTAAACTTCCACTCTTATCGAAACAAGAAATGCATGAGCCAACATATACGTCTTTCTGTTAGAAAATACTGGGCGAAAATAAAGAAATACACAAGAAAAATATACTCAGGAACATTTGCAACGGTTTTTAGAGGCAAAAGACTGGACAATGAATTTGATAAAGACAGGCTTCATGACAAATCAGCACCAGAAATGTATGGATACCTTGCCATGGAAGTAGAAACTTTGACATCCATATTTGTATTGATTGTCAGAGTAGAACCACTGCCTTTTTCCATGACATGAATTATTCCATTCTCCTTTCCAGAAATAGCACTTCGTCCAGAAGAATCTTCAATGACAAAAAATTAATGAGGTTTTGTGTAACCATTTGACTGGGCAAAAAATGTGTATTAAGTTTACTTTTATGTTAAAAATTAACATGGATGGTCTGGTTCCACATCTTTTGGATGGTTATTTTGTCAAAAAGGTCCGTGCCAAAAGCAGCTCTAACTTGTAAGAGAATTCTCAACATCAAAATATATACACGTGAGCACTTCTTGGAAGCCTTCATGGTGTAATAAGGTAGAATGTTGTCTATGTAAAAGCAAAAATCCAAATGGCTTTTTAATAGCATTGAGTGTTTTTCTTCAAATCTTATGTTGGCAGCAATGCTGTAAGCATACCATTAGAACTGGACAAACTGCGTGAAGAATAGTTCCCCCGACCACTCTTTCCACCTCGTCCCTGCAGGGCAGGTCTCCACCGGGAATCCGATGGCTCTTTACTACCCTGTGGATAAAAGTAACTTGATGTTGGAATCAAATTAAATAGCACCTTGAAACAAGAAGATAGCCAATGATTTGGTTGATGCAGGAAAGTTTTGTAATAATGGGAATTGAAACATTTCTGAATCAAAGACGGGGGGTACTTGACATAAATAGGAGTAAACTAATATGCACCTTGACAGGTGTTGAGATGTGCTGTGAGATTCATGCTGAAGACTACTCTAACCCATTACTTCCTAGGATCTCCTACATTCACAACTGTTGTCAATGCTTTTCGATATCTACCTCATTGTTTCAGATTGTCTACAATTTTTTTAAAAGAGTTATCAGAATAATTAGAGTTAGTGTAGCTAAAGCCAAATCCAAGGAGATTAATACGATGTGATAGAGTGCAAGCTTTAGATGCTTCATAATGTATTTTCCAATTAAATTGACACATAAGGTCAAACATTATTTATTGTGCATGCCGAATGTTGTTTTCAGTAATATTTTAGCAATTCACCCTTCAGACATGTTATAAATACAGCACCTGCTAGGGACTGAAATAGCATTTCCCACACCATTCAAATAGGTATACTTCTAGCAGTGATGCTTTAGAGCATGAGAACACGAATACGGGCCCTTCAAGGTTTGATGTGTGTTGGGCTTATTTCTCAAACTATTGTGCAAAAGCTGTTGCTACAAGTCTAGCAACATGTTCGGCAAATCAGGTCAGCAGTATTCCCTTCTCCATTAGATCAGGGGCAAAAAAGACCTAGCCAAGTATCAAACTATCTGAAAGCGGCCCGACCAAATAATCAAAATCCTAATACGTAGGCAATGCCAAAGAAATCCCATGTCTTCTCATAATAAATTGATTCAATCACAAAATAAAATGACACGAATTCTGGGGATTATAAGATAGATAATGATAGACCCAAGTGTCATTATTAAACCTAGCCTGAAAAAACAAGCAATTCATTCTAAATAAATATTTCTCCTACTAGCTTCAACGACTTGCACAGAACTCGTAACTAGTAATGGATCATGCTTTGAAAGAGAAAAGAACAGGGACAGATGGAAACATCATCCTACCTCTTTTTTCTTGTCACGCTTCCTTTTCACCTCATGAAAGGTATCTGAAATTTGAAAATGACAAACCAAGTCTAAGTTGAGTCACAGAGATTACAAGTTTACAAGTGCTGAGACAAAATAAAGCATAAAAAAGAGCATAAGGATACTAAAGTGGACCTAGACCAGTATTCTATCCCATAACAACTGATCCACTTGTGTCAATATAACTGTGAAAACATATAGCAATTGTATAGTAACAAACCAAGCATATGGTCACAGGCCCACCTGTAGACCTAACAGCTTACAGGACTAAACAAAAAATCTGATTCAATTATTAGTTATATGCATTGCACATGCATGGAGCAAGGAAAAAAGAAAAGGAGATATCAGCAAAGTAAGGGTGAACTTTTGGTGTTGCCACCATACAAAATTTACTAACTTAGTATCACATCATAGGTATAATTCTTAAAAGAGTTGATACATTCGTTCACACACCCAAAAAGCAGCAGATAAGAAGTGCTCTTAAGAAAATAACAAACAAAGCCTTAAACACCTCTTGGGAACTGCATGGTACAAGGCCATAAAAGGAAAAACAAAATCTTAAGTTTTCTCAAATCCTCACTTTTAGTTTACCAGATCAGAGGCAAAGAAATTGTATGTCTAACTTATACATTTTCTGCATTACATTAGCAGGACCATCTCCATGCATGGTATATTTGACACATTTTACAAATAAAGCTCTGTTTAGGAGCATTTCATAATGAAGGAGCTATTCACAGGAAGTTGATCAGTGAGAAAAGGCTGAAAGATAATATAAACCGCACAACAAATATGATATAATTTCATTCCAGTGCCAACATTTGAATAGCAGAAGCAACAGGTTTCCAGTTCAATTCAAGTATGTTACCATTATCAGAGTTCACATGAACATTTCACTTCTGCAAACATTAACCTACACACATATTTCAAGCAAGCATCAACGTGCAACTATGTAGATGTGTATCCAATCAGAGTGAGGAAACTCGAAACGCTGGTTGAATTCCACCTTGCTAAAAGGTCATATATCCCACTATGTAACGCTACAGCTTAATCAACTTGTGTTACAAAGAGCTCCGCGCCACATCCCCAGCTCTGGTGATTTTGGTGATGCATTCGACCCAGCACATTTGTCCTGCAATCATGCCATCTTCAATTTGACGAGGAGCTCAGAGAAAAATTGTAAGAGGGTGAGATTAAATCCTTTTAAATACTACTCAGAGGTGTTTTCCCTTTGGTATCTAAGAGAGGGATAAAAGAACCACCACCAACTTCAATTGATGTAATGGCAATAGATGGAAATTGGTAGTAGGCACAGACAGGTTGTCTATCCTCATACATAAAATTTGGTTCAACCCCTTACTCCCAGCAGCAGACAACAGATTCAAGCAAACAGAGGGAGAATTTTATCATCATTAAACATATCTAAACACCAAGTCTAACCACAACAACAACATAGCCTTTCAGTCCCAAGCAAATTGGGGTAGGCTAGAGTTGAAACCCAACAAGAGCCACAAATCAGAGTTCGGGCACATGAATAGCTGTTTTCCAAGTACTCCTATCCAGGGCTAAATCTTTGGGTATATTCCATCCGTTCAAATGTCCTTTTATTGCCTCTTCCCATGTCAATTTTGGTCTTCCTCTGCCTCTCTTCACATTATTGTCACGCCTTAGGGTTCCACTACGCACCGGTGCCTCCGGAGGCCTTCGTTGGACATGTCCAAACCATCTCAACTGGTGTTGGATAAGCTTTTCTTCAATTGGTGCTACCCCTAACCTATCACGTATATCCTCATTCCGGACTCGATCCCTTCTCGTATGACCACAAATCCAACGCAACATACGCATTTCCGCAACACTTATCTGCTGGACATGTCGTCAGATACCAAGTCTAACCATAAGAAAATAAAACAAATAGCATGAACCTGCGCAATAATTCAAACATCAGATTGCTTAATGCTTCACTAAGAAACTAGCATTAACCCTTATAATTTTAAATCGTAAAGACACAGATATCAGAAGCTAAAGGGCTACTAAAGGCAAAATAAAAAAGGGTGGTTGTTTTCTATACATGCCACCACTATGTTCGCACTCTATTGCTATACCACAGCAATGTTTCATCATCGAGAAATGCCACAGCAAAGTTTATTCATGGAGAAACACCACTGCAAGTTTCATCATCGAGAAATGCCACTGTAGATGCAATCTGGTTTGCTATATACCGTCATCAAAAAAAGGAACAAGAAGAGCACCTCCAATCTCGATTGAAACCAAGAGAACAATGGCGCAGAGACACTTTCTTCAAGCAGCCTAAGAACCCTGCTCGATTCCAAAAACCCTAAAATACAACCCCAACAGTGACGCAACCCTCTACGTACCCTCCCGAGAACCGAATCAAGTCAAGCCTAGAATGAATCGAATAGCACGCCGCGGAGGCAACCTTGCACGCCCCACGCCCAACTAGAGCCAGCCGCACGGACTAGGAAACCAGATCAAGCGACGAAATCTAGAGGGAGCGGGGGAGGGATGGGCAAGGGGAGCGAGCGGACCTTCGAGGAGGAGCCTCTGGGCGGTCTCGTTGGGATCCATGTTACACTCGCGGAGCATGGCGTAGACCTCCTCGTCGGTGTGACCGCCGGCGATCTCCTTGATGTCCGCGACCGTGCGCCGCACCCCCGCCGGGATCGAAACCCTACCGCCCGCCGCCATCTCCCTCGCCGCCGCCTCGCCCTCCGCCTCGGCGAATCCTCCCCGTAGCTTCCGCGTCCCCCTCACGCGCGCGGGGGTGCGTGTCGCGAGCGAGAGCGAGGGAGATTTGCGAGGAAACGGGCGAGGGGAAGGGAAACGAGGGGTGGCTGGGTGGGGAAGGAGAGAGAGAGAGGGAGCAGTGGGAGAGAGATTTGTGGGGGGTTTTTGATTCGAGCGAGGGGAGGAGGGGCTGAGGTGGAGGCGGAAAAGGGAAACACAAGCGACAACGAAGGAATGGGTCACAGCAGCGATTTTTTTATAGTTTTAAAATTTTTGCCAATATTTATTTTCTTAACAAGTAAATTAGTATAAGAAAAATAATTGGTTATTTTTTAATTGAATAAATTCGTTATGTGTCTTGCATGCAAAAGCATCTTGGTGTTTCTTGAGTGCCAAAAGTTTTAAAATGCGTTTAGAAAACGACCAGGTTCTTCCGAGAATTTTTAGCTTTTTCTGGAATTCATTCTATCTTCTTAGAGATAAATTTATTTATTAGAAGGCTCTATAATTCCTTTCACGAGCTCCAAGTGTTTTATTTGAATTCATCGTGTCCTAAAGGATCTCTAGGAATTTTTCTGAAATTTTTGGAATTTTCAAAACATTTTCCGTGGTTTAAAGGAATTATCTAGCTTTAAGCTAACGTGTTGAGCCTGCGTTCGTGAGCTCGACCCGCCAGACGGCCTGCCAAGCCCATCTGAGCCTAACAGCCACAACTACCGATGTTCATGTTGAGAACGGCATGGCGCCACCACCGTCGCTGCCAGGCTATCCTCGGGTCTCGCACCCTGTAGAACCACAGCATCCCGAGGTTCCGCGCCCCTGCTGCTCGCATGCACCTTGCATCGCCACTTGGCATCTGAAGCGTCCCCACATAAGTAGAGACTAAATGTGATACAAATATCAGTCCCAGGAGGCTGATAACACATTTATTCGACAGATAATTCAGTTACCGTACAACTCCCGAGGGAGTGGGCGTGAAAGCCACGCAGCGATAAACAGTAAATAGATAACGGCGGCTAACCAAGCGACTGCCAAAAGACAGCACTCGGGACTACACGGCAGCAGCAGCATCTTGGGCAGGGCAACACCACAGGCAGCGTCGGGTGCGGACACAACCTCTACTCGAGGTCTTCTGCGACGAACTCAGGGTCTTCCTCTGTAGCAATGAAGCAAGGGTGAGTACTAACGTACTCAACAAGTCCAACCCCATCCACGGAGGGGATACAAGCAAGTTTATGCACAAGTATAACAAGGGTAGGCTAGGGCTTATTTTGCGGAAAGCTAACTTTTAACACATGCAGGGGACGAAAGGGTTTTTGTAAAGTTTCTTTTAATACCCGAAATACTGAGTGGGGTTGATCCTACACAAAGGATCCAAGCTTTTATCGCTATCGGACTCCCCGTCCGTCATAGCGCACGGCACAACTGCCGGACTCTTCTGAAATCCCACATACACACTCATGATATCCTTGCCCAAACACTAGTTATGTGACCAAGCCGTAATTCGTCCAATGCCGTGGACACGGCTACCCGGATAGATTTTCACTCTGCAGAGGGTGTACACTTTTCCCACAAGTAGGGTACCGTAGCACAATCACCTTAGTGACGGTACGGATCCTAACAAAGCCATTACCCACCTTAGCTAAGACTGGCTAGTTCTCACGGAAACACCCAAGGGGTTCACGGCTCGTTCTGGAGACCGTAACTGGGACCTAAGTCACCAAGATCTTACTCCTTTTCCATGGGTTCCCGTTGCTCACCAGCACTCCTGAGGACTAACCATCCAGCTAGTGGGGTTTATGCTAAGCCGTTGCCCATACAACGGTCGAGTGGTTGCACGATAGTGGAATTAGGCAAGATGACACATCAACTCGGTCCTTAATTATGACCGGATGGATATCTCCCAACATTGCTCAACCACCAAGGTACGAGCACAACAACTTGGCATCCCACACAAGGAACACCCATCCATCCCGTCCACACATTCCTTTTCCCCGAACCCAAAAGCCATCTTTCTTGCGTGGACACACACACACGCACATTCATTTCCCGAATACACTATTGTAATGACGATTGCAGTTGATTAATAATTTCCTAGGCGTTCTAGCAGCGGCTATCATCTAAACAGAGCGAGTCATATTTAGAGATAAGCACAGGACAACAAGGAATGTTCATAACAATCAAGGGGTGGCTATCCAACCATGTCTTGTGGTGAAATAATATGCACTTTGTAAAACAAGGCAATAGGTTGTGTTTGAAAAACTAGGTATTAAGTATGCATCAAAGGGTGAGATTGGACTTGCCGTCTTCAAAGCCTTCCGGGAGTTCCGGCTCACGGGACTGGTCCTCGGGCTCGGGCTCGCGGTCAAACTCCTCCTCGGGCTCCTCCTCGGGCAATCCGCGATCTACGGCACACACAAACAGGCACACGAATAAATAAAAGAGAAACGATTTTTAACCGTGAGCTCCGAACAGGAAACGCGAACGGAAAATAGGTAGAGGGATTATTTTTGGGAAATTTGGATATGGATCGGCGAAAGTATTCTAGAGGATGACGTGGTAAAATTTGGGATTAATTGGAGGGAGTTTGGCGCATGAAATGACGGGTTAATCATTGATTAGGGGCTTAAATGGAGGTTTAGGGCTGATTTTTAATAAACCAGGGACCTATTTGTAATTTCTTTCGGAGGTGGAGGGGCTTATCCGCGAGAATGCTTTGAGAGTGGTGGGAGGGCCTAGGTGCAATTTTGGGAAACTTGGGGGTCGGATCTAAAATCCGGGTATTTTATCCTCTTCTCCAGGGACTTGGAGAGAGGGAGAGTGGGGAGAGGGTGGGCCGGCGGCCGGCCGGCGGGGCGCCGCCGGCGGCGAGCCATGGGGCGGAGGGGCGGCGAAGGGAGCCGAGGGGGTGCTCCATCTGCCTCACCTCGGGTAGGTGGCGTCGGGGGAGGGCGGGACACCGGCGCTTGTGGGGCGGCGGCGACGGCAGAGGTGCGGCGGCGGCGGAGTGGCAAAGGTGCATCGAGGAGTAGTGTGACTGTGGCACCGGGTGGAGGTGGCGAGTTGGGAGGGAAGTGGCTTGGCAAGGGGAGGCCGGGCGTGCCCCTATTTATAGGCCGACGGGGTGGTGGCCGGAGGTAGGGGCCGGCTATTGGCCGGCGGGGGAAGCTCGGCGGCCACGGCACCGGTGGCGTGCCGTGCGGGAGGTAGGGCCGGCGAGGCGGCGTGGTGCGGGGCCGAGATGGCCGGCTTGGGGGAGCGGCGAGCGGGGCCGGGGAGGCCGGCGCCGGAGCAGGCGGCCGGGGTCCGGACCGGGTGCGCGGATCGAGGGGGCGGCGGCGTGGCCGACGCCGGGCCGGCCGATGGGGCCCACGCGCGGGGAGGCCGAGCGGCGTGGCTCCAGGAAGGGGGTGGCGCCGGGTAGTAATGGCGGGGGGGCCGGCCAGGGAGTGGCGCCAGGAAGAGAAGGAGGAGAGAGAGAAGGAGGGAGGAAGAAGAAAGGAGAAGGAGGAAGGAAGAAGAAGGAGGAAAAAGAAAAGGAAAAAGGGGAGGAAAAAGAGAAGGAAAAGGGAGAGACCGGCGACACTCGCGGCACGCGGTCGGAGCACGCGCACGGCGTCTGACACCGGCACGCGGCGAGATTCGCGGGCACAGATAAAAGATAGGTGGGGGTCGGCATGGGTACCGGGACGGCGAAATCGCCGGGAAGGGTTCCGATTTCCTGGAGCTCAGCGGTAAAAGATTTTAAAGACGGTTTTTAACGGGTGATTTTAGTTAGTGATTTCTGCGGGCGTTACAAACCTACCCCACTTAAATTGAATCTCGTCCTCGAGATTCGACTGAGTCCTGAAGAGATGGGGAAATTCCTTCTTTAACGCGTCCTCGCGTTCCCACGTGGCCTCTTCTTCGCCATGCCTGCTCCACTGTACTCTGCAGATCCGGACTGCTGTATTCCTTGTCCTTCTGGTGACAGTGTCTAAAATCTTGACAGGTACTTCTTGATACCGAAGGTCCTTTTGTAGGTCTATTGTTTCCACCGGTACTTGTTCCTCCGGTATTCTCAAGCATTTTCTTAGCTGGGAGACATGGAATACCGGGTGTATATCCGACATTTCTTCAGGCAGTTGGATACGGTATGCTACGGCTCCAACTCTCTTTAACACCTGGTATGGTCCAATATACCGAGGGGCTAGCTTTCCTTGCACCTGAAACCTTCGCGTACCCCGAATCGGGGATACCTTGAGGTAGACAAAATCTCCCTCATTGAAGCACAATTCTCGTCTTCTTTTGTCAGAGTAGCTCTTCTGTCTAGACTGTGCAACCTTTAACTTTTCCCGGATTTCTGCTACACGGTCTTCTGCTTCCTTGATAAAAGCTGGTCCGACCAGGGAACGCTCTCCGACTTCTGACCACATCAAAGGGGTCCGACACTTTCTACCATAAAGGGCCTCAAAAGGTGACATGCCTAGACTAGCTTGGTAACTATTGTTGTATGAGAATTCTGCATAGGGTAGACTTTGTTCCCAATCCTTTCCATAGGTGAGGACACACGCTCTTAACATATCTTCCATGATCTGATTTACCCGTTCGGTTTGGCCATCGGTCTGGGGGTGATAAGCTGAACTAAAATCTAGTTTGGTACCCATGGCTTTGTGTAAGCTCCTCCAAAACCTAGAGGTGAACTGAGTTCCTCTATCCGAGACGATTCGGCTGGGCACACCATGCAGCTTCACTATGTTGTCGACGTAGAGTCGAGCCAGTTTTTCTCCATCGTAAGTGGTCCGTACGGGCAGGTAGTGAGCAACCTTGGTGAGTCGGTCCACTATTACCCATATGGAGTCATTTCCCTTCTGGGTTCTGGGCAAGCCTACTACAAAATCCATGCCGATCTCATCCCACTTCCAAACCGGGATAGACAAGGGTTGTAGCAAGCCGGCTGGCTTCTGGTGCTCGGCCTTGACTCTTTGGCAGGTATCGCACCGGGCGACAAACTGAGCTATGTCTGCCTTCATCCCGTTCCACCAGTATTTCTGTTTTAAGTCCATGTACATCTTGGTGGATCCGGGGTGAATGGAGTATGCTGAGTTATGGGCTTCATCCATGATGGTCTGCCGGAATTCCCTGTCCTTAGGGACACAAATTCTGTTCTTATACCACAAGGTTCCCTTGTCATCTACCCTGAAATCCGGGGCTTTATTTTCTCCGGTCTGCTTGCGGATTTTTACTAGATCTTGGTCTGAACCCTGGGCTTCTCAGATTTTATCCTCCAATGTGGGCTGGATGCTTAGCCTACGGCTAGCATTCTGGGGAACGATGTGCACATTCAACCGGGCCACTTCCTCTCGTAGACGGGCATTCTCGGGTCCGGGCTGTCCATAGGACTTTCTGCTTAGCGCATCAGCTACCACATTAGCTTTGCCGGGGTGGTAATGGATTTCCAGGTTGTAGTCCTTTACCAGCTCTAGCCACCTCCTCTGCCTTAAGTTCAGATCGGGTTGGGTAAAGATGTACTTTAGGCTCTTATGGTCGGTGTAGATTTCACACCTATTCCCAATCAGATAATGTCTCCAGATCTTGAGGGCATGCACTACGGCTGCAAATTCTAAGTCATGGGTTGGGTAGTTCTGCTCATGGGGCTTAAGCTGCCGGGAAGCATATGCCACAACCTTCCCATCCTGCATGAGGACACAGCCTAATCCTTGTCGAGATGCATCGCAGTAGATGACGAAGTCTCGCTGGATATCTGGCAAGGTCAGCACTGGGGCTGTTGTCAATCTTCTCTTCAGCTCCTGGAAACTCCGCTCACATGACTCGGTCCAGGTGAACTTCTTGTCCTTTCTGAGCAACTCGGTCATGGGCCGGGCTATCTTGGAGAACCCCTCAATAAACCTCCGATAATATCCAGCTAAACCCAGGAAACTCCTGATTTCACTAACATTAGTGGGCTGCTGCCAGTTGGAGACGGCCTCCACCTTCTCAGGGTCAACTGCTACTCCTTCCGCGGTCAGGATATGACCAAGGAATGCCACTTTCTCAAGCCAAAATTCGCACTTGCTGAATTTAGCATAGAGTCGGTGGGCTCTTAATCTCTCCAGGACCACCCGTAAGTGGTGTTCATGTTCTTGGACACTCTTGGAATAGATAAGTATGTCGTCGATAAAGACTACGACAAACTTATCTAATTCGTCCATAAACACCTTGTTCATGAGGTTCATGAAGTAAGCAGGTGCATTGGTCAATCCAAAGGACATCACTGTAAACTCAAATTGACCATAGCGGGTGACAAAGGCGGTCTTCGGGATGTCGCTCTCCTTGATCTTGAGCTGATGATACCCCGATCTCAGATCTATCTTGGAGAAATACTTGGCTCCCTTTAGTTGGTCAAACAAGTCATCTATTCTAGGGAGGGGGTACTTGTTCTTAATGGTGACCTCATTTAATGCGCGATAATCCACGCACATCCTCATACTCCCATCTTTCTTCTTGACAAAAAGCACGGGGGCTCCCCACGGGATGAGCTGGGCCTGATAAAACCACTCTGTTGCAACTCTCCCAACTGTTTCTTCAGCTCGGCTAACTCTGGGGCTGCCATTCTATAGGGTCTCTTGGCTATAGGGGAGGTTCCGGGGACAAGGTCAATTACGAACTCTATGTCTCTGTCAGGGGGCATTCCAGGTAGTTCCTCAGGAAAGACGTCCGGGTATTCACTCACTACCGGGACTTCTCCTAAGATCTTAGTCTCCATGCTGAACACCATGGGGTCTGGACCACTTCCCTTAGTGTGACAGGTCACTTGCACACCATCTTGATTGGTCAGGTGCACTACCTTATCAGCACACCCTATATGACTGTCATGTAGGCTTAACCAGTCCATCCCAAGGATCACATCTATCCCCTTAGACTTAAGTACTACTAGATCCGCTAGAAATTCTACCCCACTTAAATTGATCCTTACCCGAGAACAACCTAGTCGACACTGAATGTCGGCCCCAGGAGTCCGGGTTAATAGGGGTAACTTTAGTAGTACTGTAGGTATATGATGTTTCTCCACAAAACTTGAGGATATGAAGGAATGTGATGCTCCAGAATCAAAAAGTACTGTTGCCAAGACTGAGCTGACTAGGAACTCACCGAGTACCACGCCCTGAGCGTCGCGAGCCTCCTGCGCGCCGATGTGGTTGACGCGGGCTCGACCAAAGGATTGCTGGGGCGGACTCATCTGCTGGCTATTGTTGTTGCTGGGGTTGCCACTGTTGCGGACCGGCACACGGTTGGCTCCTGACAATGCGGTCCTGGGCCCAGCTACTGAGTTGGACAAGGCTGATGCTGCTGGCTTGTTGGCATAGGGGCAGTTGGCGATGAAATGCCCTGGCTCTCTGCAGTTGAAGCATGCCCTACCATTGCTGGTGACCTGGCTGGCGCTGCTCTGTGGGGCCTTGATGGAGTTCTGGCTCCGGAATGGGGCAGCAGTCTGATGTGAGCCAGGCGTTTGGGACTGGGTCCGATAATGCATGGGAGCTTGGGATCTGGGCAAGGGATGACCGAAGCTTCTTGGCTTCTGGAAGCGGTCCTGCTGGTGTGCCTTGTTTTCCAGGAACCGACGCTTGTTGTCCCTCCGCTCCTCTGCCTTGGCCCTCTCAGTCAAGATAGCCATGTTCATCAAGGTGTTGAAGTCGGGGTAGATCTGAGGAGTGAGCAGGGTCCTTAGCTCTGCGTTCAAGCCTTTCTTGAACATGTCCTGCTTCTTCTCGTCCTTGTCCACCTCCTCTGGAGCATAACGGGCCAGCTCCATGAACTGGAAGGTGTACTCCTCCACCGAGCGGTTGCCCTGGCGGAGTTCACGGAACTCATCCGCCTTGCGCTTCATGGTGGCGGCGGGAATGTGGTAGCGACGGAATTCCGTCACGAACTCATCCCAGGTGATAGTGGAGGCATCCTGGGCAGCAGAGCAGTAGTTCTCCCACCAGGCTAGGGCGGTCCCGGTGAGCTGGTGAGCAGCCAAGAGGACTTTGTCCCTGCTTTCACACCCAAAGGGTTCCAGCTTCCTCTGGATGACGCGCAGCCAGTCATCCGCGTCCAGAGGGTTGACAGACCTGCCAAAAGTAGGTGGCTTGGTCCGGAGGAAGTCCGTCAACTTCTCATTCATATTCTGCCCGCGGGGCCTCTGGCGAGTAACGGCGTTGGCTAAGGCTTCCAGCAGAAGGGTCTGGTTGTTCATCACTTGAACCAGATCGATGACCGGTGGGGGCGGTGGCTGCTATGTTCCCACTTGGCTTTCTCCCCTTCCTTCTGGCTGGCTTACTTCCTGCTCCTCAGGGAGTACCGCCGGGGGCGGCTCCTGCCTTTCAGGCTGCCTCTCTGCACTAGGGGAGGCATGAGCCTGACTTGGGGAAGTCCTGGTGGCACGCTTGGGCGGCATCTGCAGATTGAGTGAGACCTTTTTATGAGAGTATGATTTGGATTTTAGTGATCTTTAAAGTGGTTATTTCGTATTTTCGAAGAGACAGAATCCACCTCCTGTCGACAACCACACAGACTAACAAGCAACAAACACAAACGATTTTATTTATTTTGCCACGGGGTACAACACTGCTGGGGGGTAAGGCCAAAACACGCACTACACGACCGGTTACAACAACACAACTGGAGGGTACAACTCTAAACTGCGGACCATGACGGCTTCATTCCTCGGGCCATACTGGCTGGGCACACTACTCGCGGGGCGAGTCTTCTCCCTGGACTGAGTGATCTTCTAATGGAATGAGAAGGGCCAGCACCTCATCCTTCAGAGTCCCGCCCGTGGGAGGGGTCTCGGGAACCACTCCATCCGACACCTCGGAGTTCCTTTCCGAGGGTGGTGGTGCCGGGGTGGCATCCGGGCTTTTCCGTTTACTGGGCCCTGGGACAATGGGGATCCCTTCAAGGATCGGAGCCTCGTCGTCCTCGATGGCCACCATCCTCCTCCTGGCACGAACGGTGAGGTGGGCATCCTTCAGCTCCTTGGAGTGCCGATCCCCAGCCTCCTTGAGTGCCTCAACGGCAATGGCCTCGTTGCTTTGAGCGGCCGCGGCTCGGGCTTCGGCAGCGGCTAACTTCACCTGAAGCCTCCTCACCATGATTTCTGCGTCCTCGGCCCTACGGAGTTGCTGCTTCAACTTAGCAGCCTGCTCGTCGTAGAGCTCATCCAAGGTGAGAAGGTAGGCAGCCATGTGTAGCACAGTGGGGTCATCCTCGCGCTGTCCACGTCCTTCCAAGGTCCGAACCCGGGCCAGCCAAACCGGGTGGTTCTTCTTGACAGGCGGGTAGAACCTCATCGGAGTGCGGCCAATGTGCCTCTCATAGATCTGGCACAGGAAACGGAGGGCCTTCCGGGCTGCCACTTGATAGGTATCCTTGTGTCGGAAGCCGGTGGCGGTCACGTTCCATGGCTGGATATCCGGATAGCGGCTGCTCCGCCCGATGTAGATAATCATCTCACACCGAGGGGTCCCGCGGTCCTCGTACTCCCTGCTGGTGTACTCCGGACGCTCGTAAATCCCAAGGCGGTCCATGCAGGCGAACAGCAATCTGGGAAAACCAGGCTCCTCCAGGCAGTGGCTGTTGACCCATCCTTCCTCGGCCATCTGGAAAAGATCCGGGGCACAAATTAGTTTTACAATAGAGCAAAGGTAGGAAGAAATTTTGTAATTCTTTTGTTTTGGTCAAAAGAGCTAATCCAGTCCTAAGGTTGCGTCCTACAGCCAACGACGGCTCTGATACCACCTGAAGCGTCCCCACATAAGTAGAGACTAAATGTGATACAAATATCAGTCCCAGGAGGCTGATAACACATTTATTCGACAGATAATTCAGTTACCGTACAACTCCCGAGGGAGTGGGCGTGAAAGCCACGCAGCGATAAACAGTAAATAGATAACGGCGGCTAACCAAGCGACTGCCAAAAGACAGCACTCGGGACTACACGGCAGCAGCAGCATCTTGGGCAGGGCAACACCACAGGCAGCGTCGGGTGCGGACACAACCTCTACTCGAGGTCTTCTGCGACGAACTCAGGGTCTTCCTCTGTAGCAATGAAGCAAGGGTGAGTACTAACGTACTCAACAAGTCCAACCCCATCCACGGAGGGGATACAAGCAAGTTTATGCACAAGTATAACAAGGGTAGGCTAGGGCTTATTTTGCGGAAAGCTAACTTTTAACACATGCAGGGGATCGTTTTCGAAAGGGTTTTTGTAAAGTTTCTTTTAATACCCGAAATACTGAGTGGGGTTGATCCTACACAAAGGATCCAAGCTTTTATCGCTATCGGACTCCCCGTCCGTCATAGCGCACGGCACAACTGCCGGACTCTTCTGAAATCCCACATACACACTCATGATATCCTTGCCCAAACACTAGTTATGTGACCAAGCCGTAATTCGTCCAATGCCGTGGACACGGCTACCCGGATAGATTTTCACTCTGCAGAGGGTGTACACTTTTCCCACAAGTAGGGTACCGTAGCACAATCACCTTAGTGACGGTACGGATCCTAACAAAGCCATTACCCACCTTAGCTAAGACTGGCTAGTTCTCACGGAAACACCCAAGGGGTTCACGGCTCGTTCTGGAGACCGTAACCGGGACCTAAGTCACCAAGATCTTACTCCTTTTCCATGGGTTCCCGTTGCTCACCAGCACTCCTGAGGACTAACCATCCAGCTAGTGGGGTTTATGCTAAGCCGTTGCCCATACAACGGTCGAGTGGTTGCACGATAGTGGAATTAGGCAAGATGACACATCAACTCGGTCCTTAATTATGACCGGATGGATATCTCCCAACATTGCTCAACCACCAAGGTACGAGCACAACAACTTGGCATCCCACACAAGGAACACCCATCCATCCCGTCCACACATTCCTTTTCCCCGAACCCAAAAGCCATCTTTCTTGCGTGGACACACACACACGCACATTCATTTCCCGAATACACTATTGTAATGACGATTGCAGTTGATTAATAATTTCCTAGGCGTTCTAGCAGCGGCTATCATCTAAACAGAGCGAGTCATATTTAGAGATAAGCACAGGACAACAAGGAATGTTCATAACAATCAAGGGGTGGCTATCCAACCATGTCTTGTGGTGAAATAATATGCACTTTGTAAAACAAGGCAATAGGTTGTGTTTGAAAAACTAGGTATTAAGTATGCATCAAAGGGTGAGATTGGACTTGCCGTCTTCAAAGCCTTCCGGGAGTTCCGGCTCACGGGACTGGTCCTCGGGCTCGGGCTCGCGGTCAAACTCCTCCTCGGGCTCCTCCTCGGGCAATCCGCGATCTACGGCACACACAAACAGGCACACGAATAAATAAAAGAGAAACGATTTTTAACCGTGAGCTCCGAACAGGAAACGCGAACGGAAAATAGGTAGAGGGATTATTTTTGGGAAATTTGGATATGGATCGGCGAAAGTATTCTGGAGGATGACGTGGTAAAATTTGGGATTAATTGGAGGGAGTTTGGCGCATGAAATGACGGGTTAATCATTGATTAGGGGCTTAAATGGAGGTTTAGGGCTGATTTTTAATAAACCAGGGACCTATTTGTAATTTCTTTCGGAGGTGGAGGGGCTTATCCGCGAGAATGCTTTGAGAGTGGTGGGAGGGCCTAGGTGCAATTTTGGGAAACTTGGGGGTCGGATCTAAAATCCGGGTATTTTATCCTCTTCTCCAGGGACTTGGAGAGAGGGAGAGTGGGGAGAGGGTGGGCCGGCGGCCGGCCGGCGGGGCGCCGCCGGCGGCGAGCCGTGGGGCGGAGGGGCGGCGAAGGGAGCCGAGGGGGTGCTCCATCTGCCTCACCTCGGGTAGGTGGCGTCGGGGGAGGGCGGGACACCGGCGCTTGTGGGGCGGCGGCGACGGCAGAGGTGCGGCGGCGGCGGAGTGGTGACGGCGGCACCGGGTGGAGGTGGCGAGTTGGGAGGGAAGTGGCTTGGCAAGGGGAGGCCGGGCGTGCCCCTATTTATAGGCCGACGGGGTGGTGGCCGGAGGTAGGGGCCGGCTATTGGCCGGCGGGGGAAGCTCGGCGGCCACGGCACCGGTGGCGTGCCGTGCGGGAGGTAGGGCCGGCGAGGCGGCGTGGTGCGGGGCCGAGATGGCCGGCTTGGGGGAGCGGCGAGCGGGGCCGGGGAGGCCGGCGCCGGAGCAGGCGGCCGGGGTCCGGACCGGGTGCGCGGATCGAGGGGGCGGCGGCGTGGCCGACGCCGGGCCGGCCGATGGGGCCCACGCGCGGGGAGGCCGAGCGGCGTGGCTCCAGGAAGGGGGTGGCGCTGGGTAGTAATGGCGGGGGGGCCGGCCAGGGAGTGGCGCCAGGAAGAGAAGGAGGAGAGAGAGAAGGAGGGAGGAAGAAGAAAGGAGAAGGAGGAAGGAAGAAGAAGGAGGAAAAAGAAAAGGAAAAAGGGGAGGAAAAAGAGAAGGAAAAGGGAGAGACCGGCGACACTCGCGGCACGCGGTCGGAGCACGCGCACGGC
>NC_028455.1:18171239-18301339 GCF_000263155.2 Setaria italica
TTTGGACCCGGCAACCTATCGAGGGGGTACCTGAGGTAGTGTTTTATGCGTGGGACTCGCCAAGATCAAGAACTCGATGGTGAACTCGAACACACGATGTAGATAGGTTCAGGCCGCTTATGTCACGTAATACCCTATGTCCTGTGTGTTGGTAGGGCAGTATTGATTGAAGTTGTTTGGAGAGGGTCGCTGCCTCGTGTTATATTGTCGGGGGCAGGATTATAGGTCAGTTGTTTACAAGAATACTAGTCAGATTTAACTAGAGAGCCCTACTCTAATTGCTATGAGTAGTTTCCTAATCCTTGACTAGTTCCTGTCCTCCACGTAGACCATGCCATCTTGTACCGTAGTGTCACACCCGATTTTAAAACAAAACCAAGTGCTACCTATATGTATGCCGGGATCTAGTTTCCTACATATAGGTAGCACTTGGTTTTATTTTAAAATCAGGTGTGATAGAAGTGGTATTAGAGTTGTATTGATTGTAGGACGTAAGCCTAGATAGCACTGGTCTCTTCCTAAGTTCTGTTTTACTATAAAAATACTACCTTATCCTTGACCTCTCCGATGACTATTCTCACTCCTTGTACATTTTTTCTACACCTTGATTGCTCATTTCTGATCAACCTTGGTTCTTGGCCGTTTACCCCCACCTTGTTTTGCTATTGCTAAACCCTCAATCCTTGTCTATTGACTTACTCCCTCCTTGAAAAAAAAACTATTTTGGTTACTCGCACCTTGGTCAATTACCTTTCTTGTTTTTACTAAATCCTCAACCCTTGTATATTTATTATTTCTCCTTAATTCCTTTTTGATCTTGATCATACATCTCCTTTGATGATTTTCCCTATCTGGATGCATATCATCTCCTTGATTTATTGGTGATATTGCTACCCTCTCATCTCTTGCTCATTTATCTCCTTGGTGTTTTCCTTGTCGACCTACTCATCCTTGTAAACCTATTTCCTCCTTGATTTATTTTTAATATATCCATCTTTCCCTATTGTACCTCTCCTGTCGTTTCAAATACTGTGGAAACTTTTCCTTGAATTGTGATTCCAAAGTGTCTCGTTTTATTCAAAAATATCAAGATGATCCGTGCCACCTGTCCTAATGTCTATCCAAGATATCTAAAGAATGGAGCTACCAGTTCACCACAAGAAGTCAAGCCTCATCAACCAAAGAAGCCATCCCTTCTTAGGAGTAACCTTTTGCAGCCTTACTAACAATGTTTAGCCTCGTTCCTTGACTGTGTGTTGGTTGGTGAAATTCTGTGTTTGCATGATGATGCTTGTCTTTATGACCTTGATTGAGTTGGTTCTTTGTATTGATTGTTGGTGTATTGCGGGTCTTCTACCTACAATGACATCAGCTACCTAGCTAGTTTCTTCATTTGTACCTCTCACATCCTTGTTATCTTTCTTTCTATCTCCCAATTTTGATGGACATCAAGAAAGAAAGTGAAGGCAACACCAATGACAACAAGGAGATGCTATCGTCACCACCACCGTCTCATTGGAAGCAAGTTGAAGAATAGAAAGCTTTACTCTAATCTCCCTAATCTTACTCTAATGAAGATTACAAGAACCAAGAACATGAAGAAAGCAGGGAAATTCTACTCACTACAAGCAAAGATGAAAGACTATCCTCTCTGCAATAATAATCTTCTTGTCTCTCTCCTCCTTGTTCTTCTCTCTTCGAATCTTGAGATGAGATTCTTGTTAAGGGGGGTAGTGTTTTCATACCCTGAAATTTTCAAATTTCAGGATATGATTAAAAAGGAATAATTAAACAATGATTTTCTCATGTTTTTATTATTTTCCCAATATTTATTTTTCTTTACAGGAAATTTAGTATAGGAAAATTAATTATTTGTTTCTTAAAATTAAATAAGGTTGTTGTGTGTCTGTGCATTCATGGCAATGCATCTTGCTGTTTCATGAGTGCAAAAGTTTTAAAAATGCGTTTAGATATTGTCTAAGTCCTTCTGAGAATTTTCCGGCTTTTTCTAGAATTTATTCTCCTTTTCCTAGAGCTAAATCCAATTTTTGGATGGTTCTATAATCCTTTTCACAAGCTCTAAATATTTTATTTGGATTCCTCGTGTCCCAAACTATCTCTGGGATTTTTCCTAGAATTTTTGGGATTTTCAGAACATTTTCGTGGTTTAAATGATCTATCTAGAATTTTTTGGATTTATCTTTACACGCGAAATAATTTCTGAAAATAATAATCTTTTCCTATCCTTTTGCGCCAAGCCCGCGACCACGAGCTCAACCCATCTCGACCTTTTTCTTTTTCTTCTTCTTCCCGGCCCATCCCTTTTCCTTTTCTCCTTTTGGCCCAACCAAATCAACAGGCCGGCCCACTTCCTTTTCCCAACACTGGCCTGGCTTCCCCTCTCCTTTCTCTCCCTAGCCCATCTCGCACCAGCCCTTCTTTCAGCCTGCTTCCACCCACCGGCCCAACCTCCCCCCATCTCTCTCTCTCTCTCTCTCTCTCGCGGGCCTATCCGCCCTGCCAGTCCATCAGCTGGCTCTACCGGCCTAGCCAGCGCCTCCTCTCTCCCTTCCATCGACAGGCGGGGCCCATCCATTAGGGGCTTCCCCCACCTTCAGCCGCAGGTGCCGTCGGGACTCTTGCACGGGCCGTCGCCTCCCGCAAGGACCGCACCCTCTCGCCTTCCCATCTCCCGTGCCACTTCAAGGCTGCACCGCCCCATTCCTCCTCACACGCACGACCGTCGTCTCTGTTTCCCCTTTCCCCGTCTCTTCTTCTTCCAGTAACGGATGTCGTTACTCCTCCATGGCCAATAATGGCCAGCGCCATTACTTTCCCCAGTGCCCTCTCTGCTCCCCTTAGGGCCTATAAGTAGCGCCTGCTTCCTCTCCCCGGCTCCCCTTTTCATTTTTGCCACCACCGTTGCCCTCCCCACCAGCAGCAGTGCTGCCACCACCTTGCTTTGCCGCCACAGCCCAAATCCTCTGCCGCCAGCTCATGCGCCTCTGCTTCCACCAGTTCGCCGCCACCGGTGAGGCCTCTTCCCGCGTCTCTCTCTTTCTCTGCGCTGGCTCTAAAGGGCCTCGCCGCACCAAGAAGCGCCGGCGAGCCGCTGGTCTAAGCGGTGCCCCTCCTTGCGCAGGTTTGGCGCAAGGATGATGAAGAAGATAAGGCTGTTTTGTGTTTCGACCCCTGAAGACCCTGTAAATCTCTATGATCTCTCTTGTGTCTTGTAGCTTTACACAAAAAAAACCCTCAAACTTTTCAGTTCCCTTCAATCATGTCCGAGTAGGTTTTGGGTACATTCCCTTGAGTGGGTCCGTACAAGTCTTTTGGTGGGCCCAAGGGTGCCTAGCCGACATATAGGCTTATATATGTCCATACCTTGAGAACATGCTTCAGTACATATTCTATGTGCATATATATCTTGTATAGCTTAGTTGATCTATGCTACGACATCGGTTCAATGGCCATTTCTATGGCGGCTTCAGCCCTTGCCACAATAGCTTGGGTCAGCTTGAGTGTTGTTAACAATGCAAGCATGGTTCTTGGATTGCTTAGCTTCATTGGATATTATTTTGCCCCATGGGTTGCTAGGGGTAGTGGCAGGTGGTGATAGCCCTATTCGTTCTTCGTAATGCCCCACATTTGGGTACGCTGTAGGAGTTCGTAAATTAGCAAAAACTTTGTCGGGCGGAACTGTTATAGGTACTGTCTTCCCGTGTGTGCCTGGGTTCATAGGCCTGAGTTATATACAATGTGTATGTATGTTATGCTTGTATGATCTATGCAGTATATAGGAAGTACATATGAACCTAGAGCTAACTCTTAGTCCTTCTCCCTAGCTTAGTTATCTTGAGATGATTCCTGTGGGTGTCACACTACTCTTATCTATCATATCTTATCCCTGCATTAAGTATTGTCTCTATCCATCTATGGTATACTCATATGCATAGTAAACTCTTTTGACCTACCCACCTTCCTTTGGGAAATACGATACCATTGGGAATACTCTTAGGTAAAATGCTACAACGGTATATCCATATGCTTGCGGATTTATTCGTGATCGTTAAATATACCAACAAGGATTTAAGCAGCTACGGCTCTGATACCACTGTTGGGATACGAGGTAGGCTACACTAGCGCAAATCAAAATTTCTACCGCGTATAACCAGGAAGAACTGCCGTATAAGGATCACGGGATTACCACTCGACGCACTACTGGTGCGGAAGATGTAGATATGCGTCGGTGCAGTGAAGACGATCACGTAGTCGTACGTAGTCGATCAACGTAGTCGTACGTAGTCGATCACGTCCAGCAGCTCCTCAGCAGCTCGTCCACGTGCACAGCAAGATCGCCTCCGGTGCCGCAGCTCGTCGTCGGCTCGTCGTGGCTCGTCGGCGGCTCGTCGATGGCTCGTCCAAGTGCTGCAGGCGCAACACCTCCAAGGTATCCACACGTGCAGGGAGGAAGCGTCGCAAGCCGGACTGCTAGATCCGCGAGTTGCAACAGGCGAGGGCGTGGGAGGCGCGGCAAGCCTGTTCAGCCAAAAGGTGTGAAACCCTAGGGCGCCCCCCACCCCTCTATTTATAGGGGTTCCTGATGGGCCTCTGGATCCAAGGCCCATTAGTACTCCTAAACCTAATCCAACTCGGATCAAATCCGAATTGGGCTTCCAGCCCCTTAAGTGTGCGACCCTTTGGGTTCGGATACGTATAGACATGGCCCGAGTACTCCTACTCGGCCCAATAGTCGGTAGCGGCCTCTAGCAAGACGTGCCAACTCCTATACGCACACGAAGATCATATCAGACGAACCATCACAACATAATATACATGCTATTCCCTTTGCCTCACGATATTTGGTCTAGCTTCAAGCCGACCGCTCTTTCTCGATCCTGTGATTCGGAATCCCTTTGTAGGTTAACTCTTAACCGTACGTAGCATGGCCATGCATTTTCGGATCCGATCACTCGAGGGGCCCAGAGATATCACTCTCAATCAGAGAGGGGCAAATCCCTTCTTGATTGACCATGTCTCATAGCATGCTTCTTGACAAACCCGAAAGCTACCTTTATAACTACCCTGTTACGGCGTAGCGTTTGATAGCCCCTAAGTAGGTCGATCCACATCTAGAATACATGCGACAATCTCAGGTCTAAGGACAAAGCGTATATGTTGTTTAAAGAGAGAACTACTTCTCGTGTTGGGTCAGTCCTAACACATGTCTCCACATGTGTCCACATTATTAGTTCAACATCTTCATGTCCATGACTTGTGAAACATAGTCATCAACTAATACATGTGCCAGTCTAATATTCATGTGTGTCCTCACATGAACTCCGACTAGGGACAACTTTAGAATAACCATACAAGTAAAGAGTTTCACATACAATTCACATAATTGCAAATCAATTCAAGTAGCCTTTAATGGATATTCAATGAACACAATATTCAAATCATGGATACAATTGGAATATCATCATCTCTATGATTGCCTCTAGGGCATACCTCCAACAGGCACTAGTTAAAAGTTTTTGCTTTGTATATGTTTATACTCATAGTTTGTAGATCTTTACTTAAGCAGGCTAACATTGATATGTCTTCTCTTTCTTTGATGTGAAAATAGGTAGTTTATGACTGGTTTCAACTTGCCGACTAATTTCACTGAGAATCCATAGTCACTTGTGAGAAGGGTATGATCTCGTGTCGTTCCTCCTCATATTACTCTCTCGGCAGTCGACCTAGCTTCCTTTGCACCATCTACGTCCAACACAATGGCCTAGAAGACTCTTCGTGAGTACTTCGCTCCCTCAGCCTCTCACGTGCTAAAAGGCCTTGAGGTGGACACGGGGAATGTAAGCTTCGAGATCAAGACGAGTCTCATTACCATGGTGCAGGCTAGCCCATTCTGTGGGAAAGCCAATGACTTGTGTTGGAGAATCTCACTTGTGTTGGATTTGCATCTTTTAGAAAAACTCTATACGATGAAACAAGGTAAAGGTCTAAAGATCACTTAAGTTCCAGAGCACTGTATTTATTTTATTGTGGTATGTTCTTTATTGCTAGTCTATCTTCCACGATGAATAATAGCCGATCACAACTTGAACTCTAAATGCTAAATAGTTGAGAGAGCAATGTGTCTTGTTATGTATAACTGAGTGTAGGGATGACATTGAAAGGCAATGTTGATTTCCTGATTAAGCAAGTATCCTGAACTTGCTCGAGGACGAGCAAGGTTTAAGCATAGGGGAATTGTTGATGGTCATAATTGACACACCATTAGTGCTAGTTAATTGGTGTTTTCATACATATTCTTATACTAACTTGCCACTTGGCACCGAAATAACCCCATTTTGGCATATGCATTGTATTTTGGAGGACAATCTGTTTTGCAGGAAATTGGACCTAAAAGTATATTTTTGGACAAAGCCCTGAACAAACAGCAAACCAGTCAAAGACGAAGGCCAGCAGGCTCAGAAAGAGCCCAGGTCGATCAGCCTGGTGAAACCCAAGCCGATCGGCTAGGGTCTTCTGGCCCCCTCCAACGCTCATTTTTGGCAAGCACTCCTCCAAGATCACTTAGCTAATATTGTGAAGATATGGCAAGTATCACTTTGGGATCAAAGGGGAATCAAAGATGATCAAGTGGAGATTTGGAAAGTTATCAAAGATCAATCTTATCCCGAAGATATCGACATGCCAAGCCCACATGCATACAAAAATAAGCTTCAAGAACATCAAAGGAGACTTGGCGATGAAGTTGGATGTGATGGGATAAAAGGAAGGGCCAGGCTGATTGTCCTGGGGCTTTCCTTGCTCCTGTCACCTTCCAATTTCTGAAACACACTCTTTGGACTATAAATACTCCGATATTTCATCAAGCACGCAGATGAATCCATCAGAAGTTGATGAATAGAGGGACACACACCAGAAGGAGCTGAGGGCTGCTACAAGTCTTCGAGATTGTCTAGGAGATGGCTTAGACTAGACCCTAGCCGCCATGGTCGTCCTTGAGCGGCGAAGCCATGGTGGAGTTCTGCAGCCGAGCCTTGTGACCATCAAGGCTTATGTACATACGATGGTGATATCAATGTAATCTTGTGCTTACTTTGATCTACTATGATGCATGCTTATTCTCATATGTTTAGCATATGTTCTTAGTAGGAATAGATGTAATCATGGTGATTAGTCTATGTCTTGTAGATACATCTTAGTAGTGTGTAGGAAGTTGGTGTGATTACCCTTGTGTGGTGACAGCATGTGGGAGGAAAAGGCCGAAGGATTGCGTAACGTTGAGTAGGATCGATGGTGAGTATTGTGGGAGTCGTTGGGGTAAAGCTTTGGGAAACCGGAGGCATCAACATGCACCTCGTAGTGGTGACCACAAGAAAGTAGGCCACTTGCGAGCCACCTTTTTGAGAGATGACTCTTTATCAAGGTACGAGATACGATGGCTACCGCTTTGGCTGGAGCTGCAACGAGAAGACAATAGGCCCTTATTGCCCCTGTTAGTGTTATCTTATTTATATATGTGGATGTGATCAATCTTTAATCTATCATTCATATCTATTAAGGTTACCCTTCATATGCAATCTATGCTTCATGTTAGGATTAGATCCGTTGGATTAGATGGAAAACCCTAGTCAGTTCACTACTGATCTATAGATTGATAAACCTTGTATGGAATACTCTAAGTGAAAATCTACTATGATCCATCAACAAGCTTTTCTGGCGTCATTGCCGGGGATCGGCAACTCGAACCCTGGGGCAATCTATCTAATTTTTTGGACTAGCCCTAATTTTTCTATTGCATATATCCTATTTTTCTTGTTTGCATCCTTCAAAGCAGGTAAATACTATATGCTCGATGATCAAACATGGACTTCATCAAGTCTCGATTCACTCCAATAAGATGATAACAACATCAAACTCAACTCTTTAGTAGTAGGTGCTAACTTTGTTAGTGGCCCAGCATCTGCTATTGAGTCCACACCAATGAAGATAATACAAATGATGATAAACAAGGTATATTGTTGTGTCAAATCATTTTTTTAAGACTAATGTTTCTTGGATATTTGTTGGTTCAAGTAATAGGTGTTGGGTCATGCCCAAAAAGTTGCGAGTTGGATCATCAACATCCCAAGTTGAACATTTCTTTTGTGATCAATTTTTTGCCCATGATCAGAGATGTACAATAAAGGAAAATTGAATATTCTGAAGCTCCATCAAGTTTTCTTTCCAACACATCAAGAATTGCTTATTTTAGAGATCCGTACATGGAGTTATGATGAAATATTTCAACGTTGCGCGTTCTGAAATCAGCTCGGGACAAAACGTAGTGCTAGAGTAAAACGAGCATAACTCTTTCACCCAGAATCCATTTTGGGTGAATGACCACTTGTTGGAAAGATAATTTGATGCACTTTGCAATGGAGTAGAATTTTGGTATATGTTCTGTACTGTACATAGAGGAATTCAATGGAGAAGAAGCAGCAGCGAAGAGCGACGAAGGAGGTGATGTTGATGTAAGCAACCATGTCAAGGAAGGAAAGATTAGAGAACCTCTCTGCACAGAAGGTGACAATTTGGAGTTGATCAAGATTGAAGGCAACAAGATTAGACCCTGTTTGTTTGAGCTTTAGCTTTCCAAGCTTTCCAGAAAGCTGGCTTTTGGCTTTTGGCTTTTGCTCCCTAGAAGGGTGGCTTTCCGAAAGTTGGCTTTTGGAAAGCTAACACCGTTTGGCAACCTAGCTTTTGGAATGGTGCATGGAGTGTCTATTCTGTGGGGTTCACATGTCAAGCTTTTCTTCAACCTTGGATGCCAGCTGGATCTATTGGCCTTTGCCCTTGCTCAACGGCTGGAAGGCAAGACCGACGGAGAGAGGGAAGGGGCGGGGGCAGCCGGAGGTGAGACTGACGAGCGAGGGGATGCTGGGGCGCTCCTATGGCGGTGCAGCGCTGGGCACTAAAGGGGTCGAGGAGGGTTGGCGGCGCGTGAGATTTGGTAGGGGGGGAGGGGTGCTGTGCCAGCAGGGGAGATTTGGAGTGGAGGAGCTCCCCTGCGGCCCCGCCACCACCCTCGCGCTCCTCTGCGCCGGCTGGGAGCCACGGCCAGGCTCGCCCCGTCCCCTCCCCTACGCTCCTCCATGCTAGCTGGAAGCGGCCGAGCAGAGCAGGAAGGCGTGTCGACCGGGCGGAGCAAAGGGGCGTCACCCGCACGGAGCAGGGGGGTGCATCATCTGGGCGGAGGAGGGGCGCGTGCCGATCATGGCTCGGGCACCACAAGACCGAAGGAGAGGGAGACGGCGCATATGGAGATGGAGCTGAGGAAAGAAAAATGGCCGGTTCACACCATAAACAATGGCAGGTGGGTAATTTTTGCGACCTCGATGTAGAAAGCTACGGAAAGCTCACATTTCACTACTTCTGGGCTTTCCATGTAATCATAGCTTTTGTGGGCTTTTGGCTTTCGGAAAGCTCAGCCCAGAAGCTGGTTGTTTGTTTGAGCTTTCGGCTTCTAGGGTGGAAAGCTGCTGGAAAGCCCAAACAAATAGGGCCTTAGAAGCACCATGACACTACCAATCTTCTCCAGTGGGATGCTCAAAAGCTTCTAATTGAGTGATGCAGTCAAGGAAGAAAATTGCTCAGATCATTGACACAATGTGCAGGAGCCTCCTCTGATCTCGGCACCTTGGCTAAAGCAAGAATTATGGAGAAGGCGCATTAGTGCCACCATGCTACTCACTGGTGCAGCAATGGTGATGACCTTGAAGCCAAAGAATGTGTGGCATAATGTCCCAAAGACCATAAGATCAAGATCATCAACATCTCCGGATCAATTCACAAGAAGCAACTATTGTCATTAAGATTTTTGCTCGACCTCTGAAGAAAATAACAGAATATTTTTGGATATTCAAAAGCCCCATGAAGTCTACATTCCAAAGAATCAAGAATCAAGTACAGTCGGAGATTCCTACAAGTTCTTATTGCCAAATCATCAAACATCTCGCGTCCTGAAATCAGTTCTGGACAACACGCAGCACTAAAATAAAACGGGCATAACTCTCTCATTTGAACTCCATTTTAGATGAATGACCACTTGTTGGAAAGGTAATTTCATAAACTTTTTGATAGAGCTATATTTCAGTATATGTTCTGTTCTGGACCTAGGGTAAAATCCATGAAGAAGAGGCAGCAGCAAGGTGATGAGAACAAGACGGAGGAGATGAAGATGACAACAATAAAGAGAAACTTGGGCAATGCTTTCATCAAGTGTACATGATCAAATTCAGATGTTTAGAACAAAATAAAAACCTCCAGAGCATTGGCACATGAAGATACAACCAGGCTACATCCAATATAAAGAGGTGTTAGAAGCGAACCATGAAGGATTACAAAAGATGACATCAAGCTGCATGGGTACTTTGGATTCTCGCGCAGAGGACCATGGCTTCACATGAACATTATCGAGGTGAGAAGTCTAGCTACATGACTTTAACAATAGTGCTTTTTGGGAGGCAACCCGTCTTTTTATTTATTTTCTTTATTAAGATGGCATTCTATATTGCGCTCTTCAATCGAAAACATCAAGTAACATTGTACCATTGCTCTAACAATTTCCGCAACAATATGTTGTATGCTTTAAATAATACTGAGAGAGCACTTTGTTATTTGATTTTGGAAAACTTATAAACCCTTTTTTTGTGTGCTATTAGTGTTTAGGATCTTTTTCTTTGTGTCTTTCGAGAGAAATATGAAGTATGGCACCACCCTTTGATTCTAAACTTGTGGCTAGTTAATTTAGACTAACTTTTGTTTTATTTTAGACCACCTCCTATCATGTCATATCATTTTATTCTTCCACCTCATGTTGCTTTGCATTTTCATGTTGGTTTTATCAAAATCTTTTTCCACCTAAGCCTTCCTATCAGCCCTGCCGGTTGACCTGAGTAGGATTAACTTGTGTTGATTAGCTTGTTGCACCATTTAGATTGACCTGAGTTGTTTTTGCCTCTGTTCTGACTACACCCTTACCCAGAGCCATCCTAAAACCATAGGGTTTTGCTTTTCAACCAAAAAAAAACCCTTTCTTTTCTTTTTATTTTTAAAACCCCCTTAGTTAGAATATCTATGCTTAATTTCTCTCTTCAAAATTCTTGTTTCAAGCCAAAAATATAGGATACCTATAAACCTACCCATAGCCTTGTTAGTTTGGTTGTTGGGGATTTTCAATGAATGATTTTTTGGTTGACATTGCTTGACTTCTTATGAAGTGGCCAGCCTTGCTTTGTCATTCTAAGCAATTCTTTTTGACTCAACTAATTGTGGAACAACATTGATAGTCCATTCAACCTTGCTAGCCTTTATTTTGCTAACCCTTTTGCATGTGCATTTGCATTTGTTCCAGCATTCATGTGTTATCTTGGCTTTCTCCTAAAAACTTTTATGATGAATGCTTTCATATCTATGTTAATGCTTCTAGGGCATTTTCCCTTTGCAATCTTGTGTAAACGTGGTGTTTAAACTTGGTTGCAGACCATCATCATTCAGTTTAATAAAACCTTTCTAGCTTTTCATGTTGTCTCCATTTTGCATTGGTTGGTTTATAAACCTTGCAATGCGTTCTATTTTTATTGTGTTGAAAAGAGTTTTTGATCTTGGGATAAGCATGGGGTTTGACCTTGATTAACAATTTTTTTATGGCTATGGAGAATTTTAGCAACCTAGTTGTAAGCATGATGCTTAGAACTTGGTGCAAACATTATCTTTGTTTATGATTCTACCTATCATTTGCATTTACACTTGCACTCACGTACACTCATTAGGTTTTTGTTTTTACGGATTAGCTATACCACAAGTTAAAGTCTTAGGGATGTTGTTGGTTTGTTGGCGATTGCTTCTACTCTCGACAGTCACCTCAGGGGTAGTTTGTGCACTTGAATTGTTTTGCAGGCATGGTGAAGCGCTTTCATGAAAAGAGAAGCTCCGAAGGTTGAGAACAAGAATTTCAACAATCACAAAATGCTTCATCTTCTTCTTCCATGCCTAGCACAATGCTAAGCATGGGGAGGAATTGGCGGACAAAGAATACAAGGATCACAGTTGCTAGAAGATGCTCATTTTTCTTCTTCCATGCTAAGCACAGTGCTTAAGCATGGGGAAAGTTGCACTACACTTCATTACAAGCATCGAAAGGACGGTAAATTCTTCATCAATCTTCTCCCATCTCTTTCTAAATGCATGTGTATATAAGTCTTCAACCATAGATTTAATGCAACCTTTGTATATCTCTCGATAATAACATGGCTACTAGGAGTACAACCTAGTTTATGTTTTCTTTAAATCATGATCACCATCACCTAGTGCTCACCACGATGTAAATAATTTTGGTATAATCTTACTTATGGAAAAATGATGAGGGTTGCCGCTTTCTTTTACCTACACAATGTTGTATATGACCTGACTAATTGCTCTTTGTTTAATGAACTTAAATTGATTAAATATTAACTTTTTAATTGTGGAGGTTAAATAACTAAACTCTAGACCCACAAACTCTATGTTGCTCTTTGATTTAAGTTTTTTGATGACCTGATAGCTTAATTTTTTTATTTTAAAATTAATTCATATGCTATCTACATTTGTGAATCTCTTGCAAAGTTCTACCTACCAGAGCCTATATACATGCATGATCTTTCATGATGAAATCTTTAGATTGCAAACTTATATTTTGATGAGTTGGATTAAGATTGATTTCTATTGTTTGAGACTTAGAAGCTGGCCATCCCCTTTGTGTAAACCTTTTTCTTGCTAGCCTTTCTATCCATGCATTGTGAGTTTCTACACTGGAAATTTCACAAACCTCGCTGTGCATCCAACCTAAACCTAAATATATAATTTTTGTGACTACATCCTTGACCAGAACCTATTATTAAGTATGGAAAAATATTTCAACAAAGAATCAAAAGATTAATTAGTGCGTTTTCTAGAAAATCAAGACCTGGAAGCGTCCACCAGTATGGAGAATAAAAAGCGAACAAAACAAAGGTCAGAAGGGGCCAGACCGACCGGCTTAGAGACCCTCAGGCCAATCGGCCTGAGGTATTTCCCCCTCTATTCCCTCTGAAATTTGGCATGGAAGTCCCTCTAGAGGAATAAAATAATTTTTTATGCATAAGATTGAAGATTTTGGTACTTACATCAGTAGTTTATCTTTCTTCATTTTCATGCTCAGGGATGAGCATTGTCTAAGCATGGAGGAGTCATTGCATTATCTCTGACTACTGCTGAGTAAAGTACTATGTTGTAAGAAGTTCTGAGGAGCAAAATAAAAAAATGAGAAAAAGAAAATGATAGAGTCGGAGTGCCCGATCTTTTCGGTGAGTGGAGATAAATTCGACTTGGTGGAAGTAGACCCTCACGATCCGACTACGACGAGAGAACCCGAAGCGCCAATGCAATCACTGAACCAACTTCCTGTGGTTACCAACCTTGCCAGCGCAAGATTAGCCTGATCACGAAGATCGATTCCTGTCCGCAATCGAAGAACAAATAAGAAAAAGAGGCAAGCAATCTAAATATCACTCGAAGGTGGAGTTCTGAATCACACAAGGACAACGCATATTTGCGCGTGTTCGAGAGTAGCTAAAGCTAGATGTAAAACAAAACTCAAGTCGTAAACAAAAGGGACTCCGACTAAATAAAGGGGGCGCAGCCCCTGGAGTCCGGAGGAGGCGCCACGGCAGGAGGGGGGCGCGCGCGACCAGGGGGAGGGCCGCGGCTCCCAACCCTAGGTGCCCCACCTGGGCTGCCCTGTTGGGCCATCTTCTTATTCCGCTGGGCCTTCGTTCCTTGACAGCATGATGAAGTTTAATTCTCTCGCACGGGCCTGAGTGATTGGCCCAATTGGATGATCAACTGTAGGCGCCTGAGGTGGAGGAGCAACTGGAGGCGCCTGAGGTGCTGCTGGTGTAGATGTACTCGTGGTGTCCTCATCATCCTCCCCTTCTTGAACTGAAGTCGTCCTCGACGGCAACTCCTCATCTTCGTCCGCATACGGTTTCAAATCTGCAACATTAAAACTTGTGGAAACACCAAACTCCGCAGGCAGGTCAAGGATATAAGCATTATCATTAATCTTGGTTAGCACTTTAAAAGGACCAGTAGCACGTGGCATCAATTTAGAACGACGTAAAGTAGGAAAACGATCCTTTCTCAAATGCAACCAAACCAGATCACCCGGTGCAAAAGTAACATGTTTTCTCCCTTTACTACCCGCAACCTGATATTTAGCATTAGCAGCAGCAATGTTTTGTTGAGTTTGCTCATGCAAGCTAATCATTTGATCAACATGTGCAGCGGCATCTAGGTGTGGGGCGTCCTCAGCATCAAGCGCAAACAAATCAATAGGCGCCCGAGGAATATAACCATAAACAACCTGAAAGGGACACATCTTTGTAGAAGAATGCGTTGCATGATTATAAGCAAACTCAACATGAGGCAAGCAATCTTCCCAACATTTCAAGTGTTTATCTAAAACAGCCCGAAGCATGGTTGACAAAGTTTGATTAACCACCTCAGTTTGTCCATCAGTCTGAGGGTGACAAGTGGTGCTAAATAGCAATTTAGTTCCCATTTTATTCCACAATGATCTCCAAAAATGACTGAGAAACTTAGCATCACGATCAGAGACTATTGTATTTGGAATACCATGCAAACGAATAATCTCGTGAAAGAACAATTCAGCAACATTGCTAGCATCATCAGTCTTATGACAAGGTATAAAATGAGCCATTTTGGAGAAACGATCAACAACCACAAAAATACTGTCCCTCCCCTTCTTAGTTCTAGGAAATCCCAAAACAAAGTCCATAGAAATATCAAGCCAAGGGGAAGTAGGAATAGGCAAAGGCATGTACAAACCATGGTTGTTCAATCGTGACTTAGCTTTCTGGCAAGTAGTGCCGCGTGCAATAAGGCGCTCAACATCAACGCGCATCCGGGGCCAAAAGAAGTGGGTAGCCAGCACTTCATGCGTCTTGTAGACGCCAAAGTGCCCCATGAGACCGCCTCCATGCGCTTCCTGTAACAACAAACGACGAACCGAGCTAGCTGGAACACACAGCTTGTTAGCACCAAACAGGAACACGTCTTGTATGTGAAATTTGCCCCATGGTTTGCCATGAATACAATGGGCGAAAGCATCTTTAAAATCAGCATCGTCCACATATTGATCCTTCATAGTTTGCAAGCCAAAGATTTTAAAATCTAACTGTGACAGCATGGTATAGCGACGAGACAAAACATCAGCAATGACATTTTTCTTCCCGCTCTTGTGTTTAATAATGTAAGGGAAAGACTCAATGAATTCTACCCATTTAGCATGACGACGGTTCAGGTTTGTTTGGGTACGAATATGTTTTAAAGCCTCATGATCAGAATGAATTATAAACTCGCAATGCCAAAGGTAGTGCTGCCAAGTATGCAAAGTGCGCACTAAAGCATAAAGCTCCTTATCATAAGTAGAATAATTCAAGCTAGCACCACTTAATTTCTCGCTAAAGTAAGCAACCGGTTTTCCTTCTTGTAACAAAACAGCACCTAGCCCAATACCGCTAGCATCGCATTCAAGCTCAAACACTTTAGTAAAATCAGGCAACTGCAAGAGAGGAGTATTGGTTAACTTATCTTTCAAGGTGCTGAACGCAACCTCTTGCGAATCACTCCAAGCAAAGGGGACATCCTTCTTTGTAAGCTCATGTAGAGGCGCCGCAATGGAGCTAAAATCACGAACAAACCTGCGGTAGAAACCTGCAAGGCCAAGAAAGCTTCGAATTTGTGTGATCGTCGTTGGTGTAGGCCATGCTCGAATGGCATCGATCTTGCTGCTATCCACCTCAATGCCCTGTGGAGTAACAACATAGCCAAGAAACGAGACACGTTGTGTGCAAAACATGCATTTCTCGAGGTTAGCAAATAAATGGGCTGCACGCAACGCATCAAAAACAGCACGCAAATGTTCTAAATGCTCTTCCATAGACTTGCTGTAAATGAGGATATCATCAAAATAGACAACTACAAACAATCCCATGAAGGGCCTCAGAACTTCATTCATCAAACACATAAATGTGCTGGGAGCATTTGTCAAACCAAACGGCATAACCAACCATTCATATAACCCAAATTTCGTTTTAAAAGCCGTTTTCCATTCATCGCCTAATTTCATGCGAATCTGATGGTAGCCACTGCACAAATCAATCTTAGTGAAAATAATGGCACCACTAAGCTCATCTAGCATATCATCAAGGCATGGTATAGGGTATCGGTAGCGAATGGTAATATTATTAATAGCACGACAGTCTACACACATACGCCATGAGCCATCTTTCTTTGGAACAAGTAATACGGGAACGGAGCAAGGGCTAAGAGACTCGCGAATATAACCCTTGTCAAGCAACGCCTGCACCTGGCGCTAGATTTCCTTCGTCTCATCCGGATTTGTACGGTACGGTGCGCGGTTCGGAAGCTGTGCGTCGGGAATGAGGTCGATCTGGTGCTCAATGCCATGAAGTGGTGGGAGTCCCGGTGGCAAATCTTTTGGAAAGACATCAGCGTACTCCTGCAAAATGTTAGCAACCGCAGGGGGAATATCCAAAGATGGTGCATCATCAAGTGAAACAAGCACACTAGAGCATATAAGGGCATAGCATGGCAAAGGGGCATCGCGTAATTCATCAAAATCAGCACGTGTAGCAAGCAAAACAGGAGCATTCAACATGATTTCAGAATTAACAGAGGTCGATGGTTCAAGTTGTTTAGCAGTTTTAGCAGCTCTAGCAAGATCATCTTTAAGAATTTGTTCAGGTGTCATTGGATGTATAATTATTTTCTGACCCTTAAACATGAAAGAATAGTGATTTGAACGACCATGATGCAAGCTATCAGTATCATATTGCCAAGGTCGCCAGAGTAACAGAGAGCATGCTTCCATGGGAATAACATCACAATTGACAAAATCAGAATAAGCACCCATGGAGAAAGGAACACGGACCGATCGAGTAATTCTAATTTTCCCACCATCATTAAGCCATTGAATGTGATATGGATTTGGATGCTTACGAGTGGGTAAAGACAACTTTTCAACCAGCGCGGTACTCGCCAAATTGTTGCAGCTGCCGCTGTCGATGATGATGCGAATCGACCGCTTCTGCACAACGCCCTTGGTATGGAAAAGAGTGTGTCACTGATTCTTCTTGGACGGAGCGACCTGTGTACTAAGAACACGCTGCACAACAAGACTTTCATACCTATCGGCGTCGCCCAGGTTGACATGTACCTCCATAGTTGCATGGTCAGTGGCAAGCATCGCATGTTGAGTATCTTCAGAATCACTAGCGGAAGAGTACTCACCATCGTCACGAAGAAGCAAAGTGCGCTTGTTCGGACAGTCCCGAAACACGTGGCCAAAACCTTTGCAACGATGACACTGAATATCCCATGTACGGCCTGTGGGACGGGCGGCGCCTGTGGAAGGGGCAGTGCTTGCAGGTTTGGCCATTCTCTCGCGCGGTGTAGTGGTGGGCGTGGGTGGCGCAGGGAGAGCGGGTGCGGAGTTGGATGTCGAGCTTCTTCCTGCAAAAGAGTTAGAATATGTCTTCGAGCGGCGTCCCTGCACTTTACGTTCAGCTTTGCAAGCATATTCAAATAATGTTGTCATATCTGTGTAGTCCTTATAATCAAGTATATCCTGAATTTCGCGGTTCAAACCACCACGAAAACGTGCCATAGCAGCGTCATTTTCCTCCAATAACCCACAACAAATCATGCCTATTTGTAATTCCTGGAAATATTCCTCAACAGATTTGGAGCCTTGCTGAAAACGCTGCATTTTATTAAGAAAATCTCGGGCATAATAAGAAGGTACAAATCTGTGGCGCATAACAGCTTTTAATTGATCCCAAGTGGTTGGAATGGTATTGGGATGTTTGTGTTTATATTCACGCCACCAAATTAAAGCAAAATCAGTAAATTCACTAATAGCAGCTTTAACTTGAGAATTAGCAAGAATATCATGGCATGAAAATTTCTGTTCAACTTCTAATTCCCAATCAAGATATGCAGCAGGATCATATTTGCCATTAAAAGGTGGAATTTTAAATTTAATCTTGGAAACGGAATCATTACCGGGACGGCGTCGCACGGGGCGGGCACAGCCTCGGCGGTCACCATCGTCCTGTTCCGAGTCACCACCATAACCCTGCTGCAACTCTGTGACTGTTGTGTGCAATGCATCAAGGCGTGCCACAACTGTGTCGAGTGTGGCCTTAGCAGCTGTCTGTGCAAGGTCTAGCTGATCGCACTGCTAGGTCATCGAGGAGATAGTCGAGTCCAGCCGTTCATGAATTGTCTGAATGTCCGTGACAAGCCCTTCAACTTGTGCCCGTATGCCCTGCAGCTGGTTAGCCCCCGCGTCGACATCATCTGCCATGGTTAGCGCAAAGACAAGAACAAAACCGACAACAAAACAGGGGTGCAACGGCTCACAAGGCGCTCACACTGGTGCTGTTATCAAATTCTTATCCGATCTTACCACGCACACAGGGGTGAACTGCAACCAACCGGTGGAACTCGTGAAAGATTGGAGGAGCGATTGCTTGGAGAAACAAAATCTGCTCGTCGTAGAACTATGTGGAGTTTTGGGAAGGCTGCACTCAAATGAAGGATTAGCACAATCAAACAATAATGCAAAGTTGAAATATAGTGCCAAACACGTAACAAGAGTTGCTGGTAACAAGGGAAACCGAAAGAACATAGGCAAAGAAACGGCCAAGGTGGAGAGGGCGCACCTCTTTTGTTTTTCTATTTTTTTTTCAGGGTGCCCCAAAACTGATAATATGAACACAGAGGATCTCAAACAGCAAATTGTGGCACACACTTTTTCCGAAAGTACAGGGGTATTCCGGCACACACACACACACTCTCTCTCTCTCTAGAGTAAGGCGAACCTCAGAAAAATGTACCAAGAAAGAGAGATACGGATATGAAAAGCTGGCACGGGGTGCGTGGGGAAGGGCGCGGTATGCGTGGGGGGGGTGCGGAGTTGCCCCGAAGGGTCGTGACCCAGGGGGGTTCACGGCGCGCAAGGAGAGTTTCCACCGAAACAAAACCGGATCACCTTCCTTCTCCCTATTGGATTTTTTTTTGCTTCTTTCCTTTTTTTGTGCACTTTCCTTTTTTTTATTGCTTTCTATCTTTTTTTTTGTTTGGACAGGGGTGGGATGGCACGACGCGATTGTCGCGAGGGGGGGCGGTGGGTGCGGCGTGGTAGGATTGGCGAGCAGCGGAACGGCGGCGGTGAAAACTAGGGTTAGAAGAAAAACGAGAAACAAGAGATTAAACACAAGTAACCAGCAACAATTGAACGAGTAGGCACACAAATTCAACAAAGACACTTATTGAAAGAATGCGCGAGGCTAAATGGTTGCTGCGACAAGGATCTAACCTGAAAAAAATTTGTTTTGGTTTTTGTGGACTATAGGAAGGGAAAAACACTCGGTAAAACTCACCGATCAACCTGGAAAGATGATACCACTTGATAGAGTCGGAGTGCCCGATCTTTCGGTGAGTGGAGATAAATTTGACTTGGTGGAAGTAGACCCTCACGATCCGACTACGACGAGCAAACCCGAAGCACCAATGCAATCGCTGAACCAACTTCCTGTGGTAACCAACCTTGCCAGCGCAAGATCAGCCTGATCACGAAGATCGATTCCTGTCCGCAATCGAAGAACGAACAAGAAAAAGAGGCGAGCAATCTAAATATCACTCGAAGGTGGAGTTCTGAATCACACAAGGACAGCGCGTATTTGCGCGTGTTCGAGAGTAGCTAAAGCTAGATGTAAAACAAAACTCAAGTCGTAAACAAAAGGGACTCCGACTAAATAAAGGGGGCGCAGCCCCTGGAGTCCAGAGGAGGCGCCACGGCAAGAGGGGGGCGCGCGCGACCAGGGGGAGGGCCGCGGCTCCCAACCCTAGGCGCCCCACCTGGGCTGCCCTGTTGGGCCATCTTCTTATTCCGTTGGGCCTTCGTTCCTTAACAGCATGATGAAGTTTAATTCTCTCGCACGGGCCCGAGTGATTGGCCCAACTGGATGATCAACTGTAGGCGCCTGAGGTGGAGGAGCAACTGGAGGCGCCTAAGGTGCTGCTGGTGTAGATGTACTCGTGGTGTCCTCATCAGAAAGAGATAAGAAAGAAGAGAAAAAGGAATGAAAAAAAAAATTAATAAAGGAGAAAATGAATAAAATGCTCCTCAGTTCTTTCAGCCTCATTAAAAGTTCCCAACGCTCTTAAGATTAAGAATTGATCCTTACTCAATTTCCAACCATGTGCAATCCGGTTACGAGAACTTCATTTGTGTCTCGCAATCACCCTTTGCCCTTGCACATGCCCACTTATCTAAATGTGTGTGTTTCATCCCTCTCCCTCTCTGACAATTATTTTCGATGGCCTTTTTGACAAGTCTTAGTAATCCCAATAGATCTCTCTCTTAGTTTGACAATATTTCAGATATAATATTTTCCTAGGATTGCTTCTACCTATCAAGCTCCACATAAGCCTTCCACTTTCATATGTGAGTAGAATAGGTTGAAAATAATCTAGTATAGGCTTGAGTGACTTGATGAGATGAGTGTTTTCATGAACTTTTGCAAGAGAATCTCACTTGTGTTGAATTTGCATCTTTTTAAAAAACTCTTCACGATGAAATAAGGTAAAGGTCTGGAGATCACTTAAGTTCAAGAGCATTGTATTTATTTTATTGTGGCATGTTCTTTATTGCTAGTCTATCTTCCATGATGAAAAAAAGCCGGTCGCCACTTGAACTCTAAATGCTAAATACTTGAGAGAGCAATGTGTCTTGTTATATATAACTGAGTGCAGGGATGACATCGAAAGGCAATGTTTATTTCCTGATTAAGCAAGTGTCCTGGACTTGCTCAAGGATGAGCAAGGTTTAAGCATGGGGAATTATTGATGCTCGTTATTGGCACACTTTTAGTACCATTTAAGTGGTGTTTTCATACATATTCTTATACTAACCTGCCACTTGGCACCTGAAATAACCCCATTTTCGTATATGCATTGTATTTTGGACAATCTGTTTTTGCAGGAAATTGGACCTAAAAGCATATTTTTGGATAAAGCCCTGAACAAGCAACAAACCAGTCGAAGAAAAAAGCCAGCAGGCTTAGAAAGAGCCCAGGCTGATCGGCCTGGTGAAGCCCAAGCCGATCGGGCCGATCGGCCAGGGGCCTTCTAGCCCCCTACGACGCTCATTTTTGGCAAACACTCCTCCAACATTACTTAAGGCCTAAGATTATGAAGATATGGCACGTATCACTTCAGGATCAAATAGGAATCAAAGAAGATCAAGCAGAGATTTGGAAATTTATCAAAGATCAATCTCATCCCGAAGCCTATCGACGTGCCAAGCCCACATGTATACAAAAATAAGCTTCCAGAACCTTAGAGGAGACTTGGTGATGAAGTTGGGTGCGAAGGAATAAAAGGAAGGACCAAGCCGATCAGTCTTGGGCTTTCCTTGCTCCTCTCGCCTTCCAATTTCTGCCACCCGCTCTTCAAACTATAAATACTCTGATATCTCATCGAGCACGCAGATGAATCCATCAAAAGTTGATAAATAGAGGGACACACACCAGAAGGAGCTGAGGGGCCGCTGCAAGTCTTTAAGGTTGTTTAGGAGATGGCTTAGACTAGACCCTAGCCACCATGGTCGTCCCTGCACGGCTAAGCCATGGTAGAGTTCTGGAGCCGAGCCTTGTGATCGTCAAGGTTTATGTACACATAATGGTGATATCAATCTTATCTTGTGCTTACTTTGATCTACTATGATGCATGCTTATTCTCATATGTTTATCTAGCATATGTTCTTAGTGGAAATAGATGTAATCATGATGATTAGTCTATGTCTTGCGGATACATCTTAGTAGTGCATAGGAAGTCGGTGTGATTACCCTTGTGTGGTGACAGCATGAGGGAGGAAAAGCCCGAACAATTGCATAATGTTGAGTAGGATCGATGGCGAGTATTGTGGGAGTCGTTAGGGTAAAGCTTTGGGAAACCGGAGGCGTCAACATGCACCTCGTAGTGGCGACCACAAGAGACAGGAATTCATTGAGCTTGCGCTCCAGGAGACCCTCCGGAATGTGGTGTGCTCTGAACGCTGTCTTGAACTCGTTCCAGCTGACGATATGGTCGGCTGGCAACATGGCGTGGTAGTGATCCCACCATAGCTGGGCGGAACCACGTAGCTGCTGAGCCGCAAACTAGGCTTTGTTGTGGTCGGGGCACTGGGCGGTGAGAAGTTCGAACTTGGATTCGATGGTGTGAACCCAGGCGTCTGCGTCGAGCGGGTCTTGGGTCTTCTGGAACAATGAGGGCTGCGTCCCCAAGAAGTCCTCATAGCGAGCAACATGCGGTTGCTGTTGAGCCCTTCCACCATTGGGTTGCTGCGGCTGTTGCCCCTGTACCAGATGCCTCAGCAGCTCAGTTTGAGCCGCTAAGATTGCCTCCAGTGGAGACGGGGGTGGGGGTGGGGGTGGGGGAAGATCCTGTCTTTGCTCGCTGCTGCTGGGCACCGAGCCGGATCTGGTGCGATGCGCCATCTGCAAGAGTCAATGTTCCATTAAATTCATAACCTTAGAAGTACTCCAACAGAGGGAAACGTACATGCTAAATCCTCAAATACGACTCTGGCCCCAAGCGACACAACACAGCTTTATAAAGGAGATACACACTTCCTCTTGCCATCCTGGTTAGCAGCCATCTTAGCTCCGCACACGACTTTGGGCAAACCCTAACCAGATTCTAGGAATTCCATTGTCTGACCTTAGGCCAAGGGGTCGGGTTAGGCGAACAACTCAAGAAAAAGGGACCGGCCAAAACGAACCACAAAAAGGGGTCGGATGAGGCGGAGAACTGCCTCGAGAGGTTGGTGCATCCAACCTCGCGACCCGGGGTCGGCCAAACTTGGACAGACCCACATAAAACGGTGTGTGTGGTCACAGCACAAACTCAAACGGTCTGGCATCCCAAATGTTTTGCAAGGAGTCAAAGGTCAAACTGAGGATATGATTTCACTGGGATCTTTACAAAGGTGTTCTAAAACACAAAGAATACTCAACTCAAGGCTAACCTATTATAGGACTATCCAACATTTAGGCTGCCGAGGAGTACAACAAAAGAATGGGTTCCCTACAACTCTCCATCTACGAGGGAACACTATGAGTTGGAGAAGGGGCATCATCCTCTTCAATGTCCATGCTGGACGCTTCCTCAACCTCCTCAGGGTCTTCCTGAGCTTCCAGCTGCATCTGGAGGGCATGCATGTCATTGAGCTCGGCGTGATGCTCGTCTAGATGAGCATTAGCCACTGCCAGCTCCATTTCTACTTCCATCTTTTCCTCTGACAGCTTAATCATGCCATCTACCAGATCGGCTACTTCTCCCTCAAGCTCGGAGATTCGGTCCTGCATGTCATGGATTTGGATGCCTCTTTGGAGGAGCTGATATGTTTGGCCCACCATGTCTCTTCTGGCGGCCTTGAGGTGTCCTTGGGTATCCGCGGTGATCCGAGCAAGGACAGCCATGGCCCGTCCTTGGAGCTCAATCAGCCGATATAGAGCTGACATGCACCGGATATTGGTCGAGATGGTGACCATCGAGTAGGAGGTGGCCAACACCTCAATGTTGGTGACACGGTCGAGCCATGCTGGGTCCAACCGGTTCCTGGCAGGGAACAGGCCGATTGGGTCTAGGGTGACCTCCAGCGGGTGCAGCTGACAGAATTGAGTGAGGAGTTGGAGAGCAGTTGACTCCCAGGTGTCTTCCAGTGTGTGGCCGTATGCTGAGATTCCAAACTGGGGCCAGTCGGGCCGCACAGGAGGGGGAGGTACTACGGCTTGCACGTTGCATCTTTGGACGCCTTGCTCCAGGTACAACCGTCCCGCATACAAAGGTGGAGACTGGTACCCGAACCACTTCAAGGTGTCCCACAGGATAGCGGGAAAACCCTCGAAGTGCAGACACGTCGAATGGGAGAGGCCATCTGCGCCATATAGGACATGTCCAGGGGCAACCATCTGGAACCAAGAACCAAAACAACGTGAGATGAACTCTAAAGGCCAGGGGTCGGACAGAAAAAAGCATCCGGATTTTAACCGAGGACAAGCTGGAAGAATAAAAAAAATCCTTAGAACTAACGAAGAGCTCTTCCGAGCAAGGTTGCTTTTGAGGAGGGTGACTTTACAGATTCTTAGCTTATGTCGCATGCACAGCCTACCTCGTTCTTAACCAAAACAACTGCCAAAACTTGGTCTTATGCGGTTAGTGCTGGTGGCAAGGCAACCAGTACGTCTCTCCCTATAATAACTAGTCGGTTCTAGCAACGTCTCCTAAGCGAACGCGGTTAGTGTACCTGCAAAAAACACAACCACATGAACCTTTCGTGCCAGCACCCACGAAAGCGTTCCCAAACATTACCGTTCACTATAGGAACGGCACCCATGCGTTCAAGGCTGCATGGACAGCACTCAACCGTGGAAATAGGTCCCCTTTGAATGGAACCGTATAACCCTTCGCATACTCGTGATGCGAAATCAGCGCACGTATAATAGACGTGGCGAACAACCGTGATGATAGGCTCGTTGGAATCGAACCATACCAACCTTCGTATGGATTAACATACGGAACCTGTGCACGTATGATAAACGTGGGCGAAACAACCGCGATGATAGGGTCCTTTGAATAGAACTCCCTATCAACCCTCGCATACTCGTGATGCGGAACTCGGCACACGTATGATAAACGTGGTGAAGTGTTGGAAGGGTTAGCAAGATAACCAATTAAATATTAGCCACCTAAAAACAACCCCAAAATCCCCTAGGGCCTCTCGTACTAAAGTCATCCTTAACGATCGTACGAGATTTTTCAAAGTGTTTCTTGCAACTTTTATCTTTTAAAGAAGTGATTAGGGCCTATTGTGTTCTCTGTCTTGCTAAACCGGCTCTGGTACCAGCTGTGGCGGATCCACTTCGGATTTGCTTGATTAGTCATGATTAAGCCGCCTGATATGTGACTCTCATGCCTTAACCAAGTAAACACGAAGTGCCGTCGGATTTCATCCGATTTAACCACTTGAACAGGACCGAATAGCAAACTCACACGAAGGTGAGCGGTTCCAGAGAAAACAACAAGTCCACTGAGTTAACAAATTAACCATTTGGTTTGGCCATAAAACAACATCAGAGTTTACAGGGTTCAGAAGAAAAACAACAGAAGGTAAAACAACTAGCGAAAGCTTCTTCATCGGGGTCGGACATCCCTGGTGAGGCCAACCGGGACATCAGTGATCCCTCTCCTCATCGTCCGAGGAGGGATCCCACTCAACCGTCCAACCCGGAGGGAGTTGGGACGGCCAAGTGCCAGCAGAGGAAGGCTCAAAGGCAGCAACTTCACCTGAAAAAGAAGAGCCACAACAAGGCTGAGCTACTAAGCTCAACAAGACTTAACCGACAGGGAGTACGCTAATCCACCACTTCTAGACATGCAAGGCCTTTTGGCTGAGGGGTTTGTTTGCCAAAAGCGCTAGGTGTATCCCTACTTTCAAGTTTTAGCTCCGGTTTTGAGTTCATTATCCAGTCTAAGTTTGCAACCTATTCTAAGCAACCATAGAACCAACCAAAAGGTATATATAACATCATCAAGACCATGTCATCATCAGATTCCTTTATTACTCAGGGTGACATAGCGATCAAGCAATCTCAAACTGTGAGAGGCAGACGAATCGATTCGAGTTTCTTAACCATGCATGGCGAACCTAATCTCACGACATCCGCGCACCACAAGGGTCGCTTCCTGTGTCGGTCGTCCCCATCAATTCCCAGGCGCGTGTCAGGTCCAAACTTCCCTTGGCATACAATGCTCCACAGTCCCGGTCTCTACCGTACTGTGACCGCACTTGCACCCATATGATGCACCATGGGAACCTCGTTCCAGGGACAGCAGGGGTATAAGCCACGCCCTAGTTCAATCAGGTACTAGGCTTCCCCATCCCATACTAGGTATGAGATTAGTACTTTCAAACACTTGATCACGAACACCACCACTGTCGGGCCTTAGCAAGTTTCATAGACAGACGGGGCAATCAACCGACCACCAAAGAGTTACCCAAAAACCCTGCCCCCTCCATCGTCCTTATAGTTCCAACAGAAGAGGAAACAACCAACTCCTACAACTCGCGAGTGACAGGAAATCACTCGGCTTTTACCGTTTCCTATTTGAGCAAAGCATCTACTCGGTACAATAGCTAGTGTTTAGATCAAGGGAGCTAAGTTATGCATCTATGGTTCCAAACAACTCCTATACGTAAATGCACAAGCATGTTAAAGAAGGCATGCGCAAGTTTGGTAAAACACAGGGAATTCATGCATCCGGGGCCTGCCTTCGAACAAGGAGGAGGGAAGTTGCTCTTCTGCTTGGGTGGCTTCGGCTCCTGGAGGCAGGAGCTCGGCTACACCTTTGTCTTCTGGCACCGGGTGCAGCTCATAGAAGCCGTCGGCGAGACGTAGCTCTACACGAGTGCAATGCATTGGTTAGCATTTAGACGGTTATTTCAACAGCAACACTTGCAAGTTTGAGCCCAGAAACTTGCGGCAAGTTACAGGAGGGTGGGAAGGTTCGCTGGAGTTGGTGGAGATCAAGATATAAGGGTCGGATGGGAAGGAACTTATGATCTGACCCTTAATCTAGAGGAATAGATGTGCTAGGGGTCCTCAGACTTAACGCTGAAAAGTCCCCAAATTTTACACATACACCCTCGGTTCAAGGAAAAAGATACAGCCGAGCCCTTGGGTGAGGCGGAGAAAGGTCGGCGGAACAGACAGGGTCGGGCGGATAGGAGGGGTCGGACGAGGCGAACAAAGGGTCAGTAGCTTACCTTCGTCTTACAGATGAGGCTTGGGGTCGGGAAAGAACAGGCTTGGGTGGAAAGACTAAGGCTTGGGACAGCGGCGAGGATGTCCGGTGGTACTCCGGCGGCGGCGGTGCTTCTTGTGGACCACAAGCAAGCTCTTGTGCAGCACGGGAAGTAGTGGCCGGTGGATTGGGGAAAGTGGTGTTTGAACGGTGAGGAGAGTTCCTCAGACTTAGGCAGTGGTGCTGTGAGCACGAACACGGAGCAAGTGGGAGGGCAGCGATGGCGAAGGGGAACTCCGGCAGGGCTCCGGCATTCCCTTTTATAGCTGCGCGGAAGAGAGAAGGGGGAGCGGTGCGAAGGTCGGGGAAGAAGCGATGGAGTGCGCTGTTGGGGCGGCGATTGAGCGACGAGGGCGGTGGAGCAGGAGTTCGGGGATGACACCGGCGGTCATTGGGCACCGATGACAGGGCGGCGCAGACGCGGGTTTGCCGGTGGTTGAGATTTGGTGGAGGCGGGCGTCGTTGTGCGGTGGATCTGATGGAAGTGACCGGGGAAACGGCACTAGAAACGAGGGCGCATAGGTGAGAAGACAGGCGGCTGCGGTCGCGCAGGCAAGCGCGGAGCAACAGATTGTCGGGGCGGAGCTCTAACAGGGCGGGAAAAGGAGCTGTCGCTGCCGTGGTCTGGGTTGGTGGAGGAGGAATCGTCGCGTAGCGAGGACCGGGACGGCGCGACTATGGAGGGGCGACGGAAAAGACGGGCGGCATCGGGCTCTGCAGCCGGGATCTGGCGATGTGATGATGGGCGTGGGCGGTGAGGTGCTGCAGAAAGGGTAGCAGAGGAGCTTCCGCTGCGATTGGGGAAGGGGGCGCGAGAATCCATCCGGTCGTGGCCGGCGACGAGGCGGAGCGGCGGGCGTCGGAGGAGTTGAGCCACGTGGCTAGGGAACTCTGAAGCGGGCATGCAACTCGAGTGCGCCTATCGTGGGAGATCTGGGAGAAAGATCTCATGGGTCCACCGGTCAGTCTCGGTGGTCCACGGCTCAGATTGAAGGGAGGCGTTGTGGATGGACTTTGAAAGATCCGGCGGTGCATTGGGGTCGGCGGGGTCGGAACTGGGGGAAACACGGCGAGGGGTCGGATCATAGGGGGTTGGGACCGAGCTGGAGGTTGAGCACTTAGACTTGGTAAGCTGAGATAGGGGATCAGGGACTCGGATTAAGATTAACACGAAGGATTTTTAACCGAGGTCATTACAGCCTACCCCCCTTAAGAAGAATCTCGTCCCGAGATTTGGATGTAGAAGCAACCGGTGGGGGTGTGTAGCCCTTACCTCCTTGGCTGGAAAGAAAACCTGGGAAGTGCTTGTTCAAGTACTCTTCTATTTCCCACATTGCTTCATCCTCCGTGTGGTTTCTCCAGAGGATCTTGTACATTTTGACCACTTGGCGTCGGGTGCGCCTCTCCTTCTGGTAAAGGACCTTGGCCGGGTACTCTGCGTAGGTTAGGTCAGGCTTGATTTGAAGCTGCTCGTGTTCTAAGATCTCAGTTGGGACCTGGACACATTTCTTCAGTTGAGACACATGGAAAATATCGTGTATGGCCGAGAGCTGTTCTGGGAGTTGGATCCGATAGGTAACGGGTCCACAAATTTCCACAATCTCATATGGGCCAATGTAACGGGGAGCCAATTTCCCTATTACTCCAAACCGTTGTATTCCTTTTGTCGGGGAGACCCGAAGATATACATGATTACCAATGTCAAACTGTAGGGGTCTTCTTCGCCTGTCGGAGTAACTCTTCTGTCGGGATTGGGCAGCCTTGAGATTTGCTTGGATTATCTTCACTTGCTCTTCAGCCTCCACCACTAAGTCAGGGCCATAAACTTGTCTCTCTCCCGCTTGGGACCAGTTCAATGGTGTCCGGCATCTTCGTCCATACAATGCTTCAAACGGTGCCATATTCAAGCTGGTTTGGTAGCTATTGTTGTAGGAGAATTCTGCCAATGGCACGCACTTGTCCCATTCAAAAAGAAAGCAAGGAGAGAGAAGGATCATACAAAAAGGAGTCCATACACCATCCACCATATTCAACATCCACACACATGCACATCTTGATCAGGTTGTTTGACTTGCTTCTCCAAAGGATCCAGTCTTTGACTTAGCAATAAATGAGGAACAAGTATGCCTTCATTCTTCCCTACCTACAACTCCACATATAAGCCTATTAGGAGTATGTTGTGAAAGAAAGGCAACCCTATGCTTTGGTGAGGAATCATACACATTGAGTGATCCAAGAGTATCATTTGAACAACATTGATTTCTTTTAAAAAAACTTTACAAAAACTCCGGATTGACCGCTGATCAAAGGATGAGTGAATGGTGCTCTACAAAACCGTTATATCTCTCAACCACCCAAGACAAGGTGAAGCTACATACCCCACGGAAGTAAGGCAAGAGGTAAGATTAATGCCAACTTATTCAATTCTTAGTAGAATATTTTGTTGTAGGCTTGGCATAAGTTAGGAATACAACATATTAGCAACTTCTGATCAACCAGCCTAAGTCTTAGCATTTGCTTAGAACGAGCAAAGGCCTAGCTTGGGGGAGTTGTTGATAGTCGTTAAGTACCAAATATGACCATCAATATACTCAAGAATAAAGAAGGATTGGTATTTCTTACACACATATTTGGTTTCGAATAATGTAGTTCTGCTTGTCCTTGGAGAATATTTGGTTGCATGTGAATAAGCACAAAATAATGGAGAAAGCACCCTCTATGGATCCAAGAAACATGCTTCTAGCCAATGGGAGGTCACCACGTGTGCATCCTATGGATTGAAGGGCCCACAAACTACCACAACCGCCTCAATCCACCGTATAACGCACACAACCGCCATTGGGACCCACATGTCAAACTACCACACGAAGGCGGTTGCAAGAGGGGCACTAGGGGGTCAGCCGAACCCTTGGATTGGTCGAACTGCCTCTAGCTCCCTTCATGATCTGCTTCCATGTGGCAACTGGTGGTGACTCCCTACGTCGGTTATGGGATATTCCCCGAAGATCCCCTACCAGAACCGCCTCTTGGAGCCTATAAATATGAGGGGATAGGCTCCATTCTAGGACACGCACATGACTAGTGATTCACTCTCTCCCCCTTAGTTTCCAAGTTAGTGGAGTTAGGCTAGAGTAGCTCTACTTCAGGTCCCAGATCTCCTTGGAGTCTAAGGTATGGCTCTTGTATCTTTTATTTCTAGGATGACTTTATTCTATTCAAAGTACACATATTCTTTATATAGTGTTGTGTTTGGTTCTCATATGCATGAGTTAGATATATACCCTTGCTATATTGATGTGCTAGGCTTATACGCTCGTATGCTAGCCATATACCCTTGCTATAATAGTATAGGCTTATATATGTCCATGTATGCCTTGAGACCATGCTTCAGTACATATTTTGTGTGCATATATATCTTGTATAGCTTAGTTGATCTATGCTACGGCATCAGTTCAATGGTCATTTTCATGGCGGCTTCAGCCCTTATAACAACAGCTCGGGTCAGTCGGAGTGTTGTTAACAATGCAAGCATGGTGCATGGATTGCTCAGCTTCATTGGATATGAGTTTGCCCCACAGGTTGCTAGGGCTAGACGGCAGGTGGTGACAGCCATATCCATCCTTCGTAATCCCCCACATTAAGGTATGCTATAGAAGTTTGGAAATTAGCAGTAACTTTGCCGGGGGGAATCAGTACGGGTACTATCTCCCTGTGTGTGCCTAGGTGCGTAGGCCTGAGTTCTATACAATGTGTATGTATGTTATGCTTGTATGATCTGTGCAGTATATATAAAGTACATATGAGCCTAGAGCTAACTCTTAGTCTTTCTCCCAAACTTAGTTATCTTGAAATGATTCCTGTGTGTCACACTATCTATCTTAAGTATTGTCTCTATCCATCTATGGTTTAGTAAACTCTTTTGACATACCCATCTTTCTTTGGGAAATACGATACCCTTGACAACTCAAAAATCAGGTATATCACGGAATTGCAACACCCGCTTGTTTTTGCCTCATCCTGTGCCACTGTTGTTTTTTTTAAAGATGCACTACTAGAGAACTGGCTTTAGATCCCACCCCCTTTAGTCTCAGTTTAATTTCGGCCTGGGAGAAAAGAGGTGCGCCATGGTAGGCTGGAATGGGGCGCACCTTTACTCTCTGTTCTTTTTTGCAACCAGGACTACAGGTCACCCTTTAGTCTCGGTTAAAACGACTAGTTTCGAGGCACCGACGGCGCCACCCTTTACCCCTGGTTGGAGCCACCAACCGGGACAAAAGATCCAACCTTGTGTCCCGGTTGGAAAATCCAACCGGGATAACCAGTTTACTCCCGGTTGGTAATTCCAACCGGGATAACCTTTTATCCCGGTTGGTGTTACCAACCGGGAGTAAACACCAACTGGGACAAACTCTCTAATCTTTTATCCCGGTTGGATTTACCAACCGGGATAAAATCTTATCTATAATTTTTTCCTCCTCCACTCCTCCAGCCTGAGCCAATCCACTCCACAAAGATAGAGAAGCTCATCCTCTCCATCGCGTCGAAGCAAACCTAGGGGAGGTGCTGCTGAATTTTTTTTTCCTCATTTCCGTGGGGATTTCACTCATCCAAAGTGTTATGAAGGTTAGCTACTTCATGCTCCGTTCATTTATTGTTGTTAAGCTTTGTTTTATACTTTAGAGAGGGAGAAAAATGAGTTTTTTTGTTGTTAAGCATGTAGAGGATTTGTATTTATACATGTTTTTGAGCTCCAATGTGATGGATAGTTTGAATGTGAGGGGGAATGGATAGTAAATGTGAGGTAGAATTGAGATTATTTCAATTTTATGTATTAGGGAAAAATTAGAGTAAATGTGTCTTTAATATTTATAAATTAGCCATATAAATTGTAGGTGTAATTTCATACTTTAGTACTTTTCAGATAGAGGTATGGAATTAGCATTTTTAGAATAAGTAAATTATGTGGGAAATATTGAATTTTTAATAGTTTAGTTATTTGTAAATTAAATATGAGCTAAATAATTTGTGTATTTCTATGTAAACTTTCAGCAATATTTGAGTTTGTCGTAGTGTATCATCTTGTTTGCTTCTGAAATTTTAATTTGTGTATTTCTATCTAAAATTTTAGCAATGTGATGGATAATTTTATTGTAATCCATTTTATTGATGGCTTGCGTAATACGATGCAAATGGACCGGCAATGGATGTATAACGCAAACAGGTGGAGCAAGGTGTTTATTGCTGGCATGAATAATTTTCTTGAAGTGGTCAAAGCGAACAAGCCAGAGAACGGGTTCATATCTTGTCCATGCGCCCAATGCAGTAACCAGAAGTTCTATTCAAATGCTTCCTGGGGGACTATTCACATCCACTTGTTTAGATATGGTTTCACGCCTAACTATTTGGTTTGAACTCATCATGGCGAAAGAGGGGCTGTAATGGAAGACAGTGAAGAGGAGGAGGAGGATGACAACATTCCAGACTGCGCTATAGGCCAAGCTTTTGCAGATACTACAGTGGGTGAGGCTGATGAAGATGAGTTTGCAGAAGATGGCCATACTGATGACCTCGGTCAAGTGCTTAGAGAAGCATCAAAGGTAGCATCAAAGTTGCAGCGCATGATAGATGATCACAGGAAATTGCTATACCCAGATTGCCAGGGAGGCCATAAAAAGCTGGGTACCACACAAGAATTTATGCAATGGAAGGTCAAAAATGGTGTGTCCGATAAGGCATTTCAGGGGGATGTTTGAAATTGTCAAGAAGATTCTTCCTGAGAATAATGAATTGTCATCCACAACATATGAAGCTAAACAGATTGTTTGCCCTCTGGGATTAATGATAGATGATAGTAATGCAGTAAAATAATTATTTTAAGAAGGTAATATAACTAGTGTAGAATTAACGAGTCATTCAAACTTATTGTAAATATAATTGCTAATTAAATATATTTTTGCATGTTTGAAATATGCAAATTTCTTATTTTTCGCTTCCTGAAATCCAGTGAACATAAATAGAATAAATTTCCAAATAGAAGCAAAAAGAAATAGTATAGAATTTATGACTAGTTAAAACTTATTGTAAACAAACTTGCTAATTTAATATATTTTTGCATGTTCGAAATATGCAAATTTCTTATTTTTCGCTTCCCGAAATCCAGTGAAAACATAAATAGAATAAATTTCCAAATAGAAGCAAAAAGAAATAGTATAGAATTTATGACTAGTTAAAACTTATTGTAAACAAACTTGCCAATTTAATATATTTTTGCATGTTTGAAATATGTAAATTTCTTATTTTTTCCTTCCTGAAATCCAGTGAAAACATAAATCGAATAAATTTTTAAAAACCAGTCGGGAGATGAAAAATAGGAGAAGGCCCCCATTTATCCCGGTTATAAAGTAAAACTGGTATAAAAGGGTATTTTTCGATTCCCGCTTGGAAGTACCCATTTATCCCGATTGATCATAAACCGAGATAAAAGGGGGGGCCTTTATCGTGGGTGATCATAAACTGAGATAAAAGCCTCCCCCTTTTATCTTGGTTTGTATTAAAAACCGGGGTTAAATGTCCTTTAATCCCGGTTTCAGTTACAAACCGGGATAAAAAGGGGTACTGTATAAAAGTTATAGCGTCTTCTACACCCCCCTCCCGCACCCAACACTTAGTGAAATTTTCACTCGTTCTCGTCGTCCTCATCCCGCCCGTCGCCGGCCTCCGCCGTCGCCGCTCCCCGTTGCCGCCGCTGGCCCATCCTATTCACCGACCTCCTCCGTCTCTGTAACAACCTAGTGTTAAAAAGGTTTAAGAATGGTCATTTTGAGGTTGAGGACAAAATTTGGGTGCTAAGAGAGTTTAATGGTAAAAGTCAACTTTAAGTCAAATGTTGACCAAAAACGCCAAATTGAGATTCAAATTTAGAAAAAGATGACAAATGCGTGGATTTGGACTTCATGGACAATTGGAACTTAAAGAGACCATTTGAGAAGCAAATAGACCTTAAATTGTCCAAAAATCAAAATGAAGGATGTTCCGGTTCACTAATTGAAAATAGGAATGACTGCCTCTGAAAAAAACAGTACTAAAAGGAACAAATTTTGATTCAAGAAATTTTGAAGAAATCCTATGTGGACCTTTGGTTTTATGGGCAAAATGGGACTTTTGTATCAAGCCTAACATGATCTCTAAGTTTGGCATGAGATGGTTGGCATTTGAAGTGTCAAGTGGAAATTCAAGATTAATTTGGAGCAAGTGCTACTGTTCTGTTTAGAAGAACAGCTAACTAATGCAAGTCCAGTTGAGTAAAGGGCAAAACAAAGGCAGCAAGATTCAGGGCCAGAATTGGAGGGGAAAAGGAGGATTTGACTTTTCGGGTGAATAAGAAAAATGTAGAGGAATAGGTCCTCTACAACTTCTATAAAGGGTGTTTTGAGAGTTTGAGTGCAGAAAATGGAGTAACCACCCTTTGAACTTTCAGTTCAGAAAATTGGCAATCCTGTAACAGTTGGGTTGGAACAAAAATTTTGAACCCTTAGGGTCGAAATCAGCAGGAACTTCAAATGTAGCAAAGGAACTCACTGAAATTTCCTACAACTTTGTTTAAGGGTCCCGAGCAAGCCCCTATTGAATTTCAGCCACAAAAGTCGATCTGAAGGTAAGCTGTCGAAGCCTTAGCTGTTAAAATGAGGCAAAACAATAGTCAGGTATAGAAAGAAATTTTCCTTGATTGGCTGGGAATTTGAAGGAGATGTAATAAGGTAAATTGAAGTTCAGTAAATTTCCTACAACTTTCATAAAGGGACTTTTGGAAGAGCAGTTTGAATTTTTTTTGGTCGTAATTGGCCGATTAAGTTGCTGACTGCTGGGTTCAAAAGGAGGAGGTTTAGTTTAAGTTGAAGCTCCATATTCAGAAAAATTTCAGAGATGCTTTTCACAAGAAGGGAGTGAGATTCAGTCAAAAGTGTAAATCTATGAAAGGTAGAACTTTGGATTTCCTCTAACTTTGCTAAAGGGAGTTTGGAATGTTTTGTTGGCCAAGGAAGGTAAAGGAGTCAATTTAAATGGAAGCTTAAGGTGAGCAAGTGAACATACTAGAATTGCTGCTGGTGCAATTTTTGCTTAAGTCTGAAAGTAGAGTGATTTTACCATCTTTGGTGCAAATTTTTGAGGAATCCAGTGTAGAAGATATATGGGCTCAGGTGCAAAATGGAACCTTGGTTAGTTGTAGAACAAAGAGGGATAAAGGATGGATGCTATGGATAAAGTTTAAGCTATTTTAATTGAGCCTAAAATTGGGCAAATGGCCCTGTTCTTATGTCTGACGAAATTGAATCGTCTGATTCAGTTAAATGGTCGTTTCAGCCCGAATCTTGGAGCTTCAGATTCAGGGTCTTAGATTGGTTGTTTTGGTTTGAGGCCAATCTATCAATTAAAGTGCTTGATTTGCACTATGAGTTTGCTTAGAGGATCTTCATGAGTCACAATGGGGATATCGGAGTTTTAAGCCTCTGAACTTTGAAGAATTTGAGTATGCGCATGTGTTAATAACAGAGGTCGAGTCCAGGCACAGGGCCGTGCCACCGCCAGCCACCTGCGCATGTCGGCCAGCGCAACTCGCAAGCCACGTCTGTATCCACGCACGTCTGGAGCTCACTGACGTGGCCGTCATGCGAGCAGTAAAAACTCATACTTTTACTGCTCCCGCGCTCATCCGTTTCACCCTGCTGTTTTTTTTCACCGTTGCAAGCTGAGCCAGTCGAGCAGCACCACTGCTAGCCGAAACCACCACTCCGCCACTCCTCTCCTCGTTTGCCCCCGCTCAAAGCTCCGCCTGAAGCTCCTGTACACGCTCAGCAAGCTACCACTCCACTCCCTCTACCGCAGCGCTCCGTCATCATCATCTTCCTCAAGCCCGGCCGCTACTTCATTCTGGTAAGAACCACCGCCGTGCAGGTCTTGGTTACTGGGGCTGGGGTCACTGGGTAAGGGCTCAGGTGAGCTTCTCATGAGCCAAGGATGGTGTTGAGGCCGCTCGTTGACTTAAAGCATGGCAAGGTTGGTCGGAACACCGTCGCCGCCGTGTATGTCCGTCGCCGCCATAGCCGCCATAGCGGAGCTTTATACTCCAGCCATGGAACGCCCTGTTTTGGGTGAGCTTTGCGTGTCCTAGATCGAGGTGAAGCTGCTACGCGAGCTTGTTGCCGTGGAGTCGCCGCCGTTGAGCTACCCGCTGGAAGAACCCTAGCGCCGCCCGTTCCGCCGCTGTTCGCCATCGACTCCGGTCGAGCCACCTCAGCATCACCATCAATGTGGGCGCGTCGTCGAGGCGAGTTGAGCCAGCAAGTCGCCGTCGCCGGAGACCTTGGCGCCGGCGAGTTGAGGCGCCTACCCGCGCCGGTGCCCACAGCCAAGGCCGGGGGTACTGTGTGCTGACCGGGTCTGCGAAGCAGTGAGAGAGGGTAGAGCGGGGGTGCGTGAGAAGAATTTTTGGGGGGTTTGGATAATTATAGATTTTTCTTTTGACAGATAAATAGCTTAAATTCGGTTTTTACCATTTAATTCACGGGAAATTCTAGAAATGTCCAAAAATAGTGAAACCAATTTTATTAGGATTTTTTAATTTTCCTTTATGCATTAAAAATTCTTAAACCCTAGGAAATATAATAAAATTTAGGTATTTATTTATATCCTTTTTACTTAAGGTATTTAAATAAATGCTTAACCTTTATTAAATGCATAAAATATTGAATAATGTTTTCATATTCACAAATTATTATTAACCCATAGGAATTAGGTTTAGAGATTAGAAAATGTTTATAATGTTTTCTAAAAATAAAAGAAAAGGCTAAGGTAGGATTAGTAAAGAATATAAAAATAGTGGGTTAATCTTTTTGGGTAGCTTAGTGTTGGCTTGCAACTTTATCATGATAAGTTGTGTAGTCATTTGTTGGCTTGCAACTTTATCATGAAGGGAAGTTGTATAGTCATGTGTTCAAAAGTTTGCATCTCTAACTCCTGCATGTACTAAATCGTAGACTTCGAAGCTCCTGAAGTGGAATTCGTGGAATTCATCCGAAGATTGACAGAGTCCGAGAAATGTTGAAGTGCCTCTTTTACTAAAGAGGTTTTCCGAAGAACTAACATTTGTTGATCCCAGGCAAGCCCCGGTGCATCTATACCTACCTACTTTGGAGTTCTTATTTCATGTGTCCAATTATTGGTTATTTTCCATATGAATGCATTAAGTCTCGGAGTTGATTGAAACCTACTCTTGTGCATGATCCTACCTTGTTTAGAGGACATCTTTGCCACTTGTTCACTAACTAGTAACTATCCTATGCTTAGCATGCTTAGATACCTATGAGTAACTTTGGTTACTCAACACTAAGGCTAAGATGGTCATACACGTTAATCAAGGAAATGGCCTGAGATTTTGGAAATGCAGACAAAAGCTAGAGATGGTAGTTCTGTCTGCTAAGTTAATATGGTTAAGGACCGTTCATTGTCTTAACCTTTGATCAAGTGATTTTATCTGGTTGCTTACTGGGTATGGGACCAGCAAAGCCCGGTAGGTTAGTTGGCTCTCTGATCAGGAACATTTCATACCTGTGCTTGACGTGCTGGAGAATGGCAGGGGCATAGCCTAAAACTCACATGGAGACTAGGCCAGACGTGGGGTCCCATGTGGGGGTGCGTCCCTGGGTTTGGGTAGTCATATTCCCAATCTTTGAGTACAACTAATTGAAAGGTTGTTATGTACAACCCGTACAGTTGTACATGGCTGGTGGTCGAGTATCTCCTGCAGGATGTAAATCGGTCCGGATCGCCACAATTCTCGGTTATGAATGCACTTTGATCACCGTTAAGCATCATAGTGTAATCCAGTTGAGTACAATGTTTTTCCTGAAGTTAATATGCTGTATGACTTAGTTCCAATGAGTGCTCAAAAATATTTTATTCATCTAGACCGGTTAGGTAACAACTAAACAGAAATAAAAGAATAAAGTTAAGGTTCCACTTATAGTAAGCCTTTCCACAAAAATGTGAGTCAGCCAGTACACCAAACAGCTATCATTCAGTAAAATAAAAACTATCTATATTGGTTAGTCGGGTCAGACTTGCTGAGTACTTCATACTCAAGGGATCCTTTGTTGCTGTTTTTAGAAACCTAGGAGGGACCCACCGAGGAGGAAGCTCTGAAGAACTAGGGTATCTCATGAGTCTCATGATACCCTAGAATAAAACTTAGACATTTAATTACTTGCCCCAGACCGGTTTCTATTTTAAACTCTTAGTAACGGTTTAACTTGCACTGTTAAGTTTCTTTCAATCTATGGTTGTGTTGATGCCAGATTTTGACACGTAGGGAATCGGCATCAAGTGGGAAAGGATTGGCTGATATGGCAGGATGAGAAGTCACTATTGGGAATCGGCCAATTGCTGCTACAGTTAAAGATCGGCCTATTTAGCGCTACAGTGTTCTAACAGATAGAGTTGGTAGGGATCGGCCGATTGGAAGGTTGGAGCAGTTGGGCCAATATGGGCTTAAAGTGGATCAGAAAGAGAATATGAAGGGGGATTGGCCCGTGGGAGTGCAATGACCAAATCCGATACGAGTTGTACTTGTAAATATTTGTTTTCGTTTAAAATTAGAGATAGATCCTAGTCGGTTAAGAAGTTGGTCATAGCAAGCTATAAATAGCCACCTTTAGAGATATGTAAACATCACATAAAATCAATACAACAATCTACTATTTCCTCGTACTTTACTTTGAAGTCGGCGACTTCGCCAATACTTTTCCTCTTTCACGAGTTCGTACGGGTTGGCAGGGCTGCATCGACACGATCTCCGGCCGATTCTGTAAGTTCCGTTTATCGAGTAATATCTAAGCTTTAACTTCGGGCGCATCACTATCGTTTCGTTTAGATTTATTCACCAGTTATCGATATTTACTAGAATTCTAGGTTTTACCTGTTGTTCTAGTTTTATCACCAATTATCCAGCTTGAGATTAGAACTTTTGGCTTGTTTATCACCGATTAGATCTATTTCAAGTGTTGCTCCTGTAGCGTTATCTAGTTTACTCCAGTAGTTTTTTTCATAATCGCTGCCTAGTTGTCGGCTGTACCATAGCCGATTACCTTGTTATAGAAAATCGGCCGATTCGCTGATACGCTTCCTCGATATCGGAAACTTAGCCGATCGCAACCCCTGGAATTTGACACGTTTTCTCCTTGCCAATCAACATGTCAGATTGGCTGGCACGCCGCGCAAACTGCACCAGGGCGATTACCCGAACAGGAGCTAAGCAGATTCTCCCGGGTCGTGTGTCCGACGCTGAGAGTCAATCGGCTGACTTTTAGCGCCAACACCCTTTTGGCATGCCTTGTGGGACCACTTCAACCTCTACTATGTTGAAAGCTGCCGAAATCTCCGAAGACAACGTCATCGAGGTGACGGAAGCAGATCTCAAGGACGACCAGAAGGAAGAATTGGAAAGGCAGATACCACAATACCGGAAAACATGCCTGCAATCTTTCAGTCGTACCAGGAGTGGGGAGACTGTCAAGAAAGCTCCTTTTCCAACTCCCTGCCAGATCACAATCGCCGAGGACTCGGGCAAGATGTCTGAGATGGTTCAGCAGTCTGTCTACCAGGCTTTCATCGATCAATCCCCGGTGATAACCAACATGATATACAATGTCGTCATCAGCTCCCTGGCCAATGGCGTATCTCAAGGATATCAGGGGCCGACGTACGTCCCACCTATTACAGCCCCGGTCAGGAGTTTTCCAAGCACGTCTCACTCGGCTCCTCAGCCGACCCAAGCTCAACATGGAGGACCCGGTGCTTCTTTACCACCAGTGCACCCAGGATACAACGGTGCGCCATACCTCCAGTCACAAGCGCCACCTCAAACTGCTCAGATTTCCTCCGCGCAATCATCACCATTAAATTCAGTACCTTGGGAGCACCATCGACGGCCGCCGTCCAAGATCAATCAGCCGGCTATGGAGGCTCTCCGACCCAGGCACCATTCCAATCGACCGTTCAGCCGACAATCCCACAGTATCAACCGGCCACGTCAGAAGGTTGCAGGGGGGCAGAGACTGCTGAAGCGCTCCGGGGTGCTGCACTGATTATACTATACGATGAAGCGACCGGTTCGCTGAGACGCCAGATCCCAACCACTCAGCAGCCACGCTACCGCATAACCCGCCGCACTCCTTCGTTCATCACCCAGTCATCCCACCGCCGATCTACCAACATGTGCCGGCTCCCCAGCCAGTAGTTGATCAACAGTAAGTAGACTGGATGGCAAGGATAGCAGAGGTGATTCAAGATCAATTCGGGTTAAAGCCAAAAGTACAAACTTCCACGTACAGAACGCCGTACCCGCCAGCCTACGATCTACTGCCGTTTCCCCATCGGTACAAAGTTCCCGACTTCACAAAGTTTTCGGGGCTTGATGACACCTCAACTGTGGAGCACGTGAATAGATTCATCATCCAATGTGGAGAGGCGGCTACACAGGATGCCCTGCGGGTGCGTCTTTTCTCATCATCCCTATCCGGATCAGCCTTCCAATGGTTCACTCGCTGCCACCCAACTCCATAGTTACTTGGGTCGACTTGGAGAAGCAGTTCCACAAGTACTTATACGCGGGAGTGCATGAGATAAAGCTCTCAGATCTGACCAGCCTCAGGCAAAGAAGCGAAGAGCCAGTGTCCACATATGTGCAGAGGTTCAGAGAGGTCAGGAACAAGTTCTACACCCTAGTCCTGACCGATGCACAGCTGGCTGATATAGCCTTCCAAGATCTCCTGCCGCACATCAAAGAGAAGTACGCTTCCTAGGAGTTTGAAAGCCTGAGTCAAATCGTGCACCGATTGTCTGGTCAGGTGGTATGCCCCTTTGATCAGCGAAGAAATTTTTAGAAGAAGGTAGCATATTTAGAAGGATCTGAATCCGAAGAGGAAGCGGAAATTGGCCTAGCAGAGTGGGTTAAGGGGAAAAGGCCGATATCATGTCCTTTCGGGAAAAAGGAACCAGAGGCATTCGGTTTTGACACGTCAAAGGCCGACAAAATTTTCGACCAACTCCTCCAAGAAGGATAGATCAAGCTCTCACCCTACCATACGATCCCATCGGCCGAGCAGCTGAAAAAGATGAAGTATTGCAAATGGCATAACGCCACGTCCCATGACACAAATAAGTGCAAGATCTTCCGTCAGCAGATACAATCAGCCATTGAGCAAGGCAGGCTCAAGTTCAAGGTCCCAACAAAGCTAGCAAAGCCAATGAAGATTGATCAGCATCCTTTCCCCACCAACATGGTTGATACAGGAAGAAATGCACTTCAAACTAAAGTGCTGACATCGGAATCGCCTAAAAAGAGCGGCGTCGTGGACCCCAGGAATCAAGCTGCGCCCAAAGATGTTAAAGGGAAGAGACGGATGGATGATGAGGGCGAAGGATCGGAAGGACCACGTAGACCCGTCACTTCCCAATTCTTGCTCGACAAATACCAGCGGCAACAGGAAAGTTCAAGATTTCGCAAAGAAATGATGCGACGACACGAAGATCATTGGCGATGCCCGTGCTTCATCCATTGCTGGAAAAATAACCTCAGGTTGCCATCGGCCGATAATTGCCCAGAATGCAGCGGTCCATATCGCAACAACCGCCCGTCCAGAAGGTCTCCTTCCAGAGACAGAGGATCAGAGCCAATCAGCAAAAACTGGCGCGAGCAAGAGGATCGGCGCCTTTCAGTGCGTGATCGGCTGGGGACAGGAGTGGCCGATATGATCGGCCAAAGGACAGACACGAGCAATACGATAGGCCAGGGGGTAGGACCGACCAGCACGACTGACAAGGGGGCAGGGTCAGTGCACACCATTGGCTGGAAGAAATGGCCGATGCTCGGGTGTCAGATGAAAATCCCTTGGGGCAGGAGCCAGAATGGGAGCGTGCCAGACCGCCGGGTGGTGCCCTAACGAGTTGACCAAATCCCAAAAAAGAAGGATCCAACGTCTGCACCAATGGGAGCAACAGGAGGAAGAGCAGCGACAGATAGTGGATAAGAAGAACGATAGATCTCAGGTTTGGCGCCCCAAAAGAAATGACAGGGAAGGCAATGATAACCAAGAATTGGCAGCTAATGTCAGCATGGTCTTCAACATGCCTATGGAATTCATGGCTCCTGCCGATCGGTATGACACGTCAAAGATGGAGGAACAGATGGCGCAATTGGCTTTGGAGCCAATGACAGCCACTTTTGAGAAACCCGAAGATGAAAAACGACAACACCTCAAGGCGTTGTTCCTCAAAGGGCACATCAACGGCCGACCTGTCACCAGACTACTAGTAGATGGAGGCGCTGCAGTCAACATCATGCCGTACGCCATGTTCCGGAAATTGGGTAAAAGTGACGAAGATCTGACCAAGACGGACATGTTGCTCAAGGACTTCGAAGGCAATGTGTCTCCCGCCCGCGGCACGCTCTGCGTCGACCTCACCATCGGCAGTAAGACCCTTCCCACTACTTTCTTTATTATTAATGGCAAAGGGTCCTACAATATGTTACTCGGTCACGACTGGATACATGCAAATTGCTGCGTCCCGTCCACAATGCATCAATGCCTTGTACAATGGGTCGGGGATAACATCAAAATAGTCACCGTCGATTCCACCTACAGCGTTGCTGTGGCCGACGTGCAACAATGGAGCTACGAACACGTCAATTGCATATCCGGGAGGACTTGGGACACTGACTTCCTGAAAGTGTCCAATTTTGGCCTACAGCCGATCCGAGCAGTCGGCTCTGAAGATTCCGTTTAAATGGATCAATTCGTTCGAGAAGACGGGAAGCTGGGGCATGGGTTTACATCGGCCGATTCATTAGAAATGATACATTTAGGTGATGACACCAAGCCAAGGCCAACGTACATTAGTGCTAACTTGGATCCAGAATATAAATGTAAATTGACAAATTTATTGAAGGAATTTAAAGATTGTTTTGCTTGGGAATATCATGAGATGCCTGGTCTGAACCGGTCCATTGTTGAACACCGGTTGCCCATAAAGCCGGGATATCGGCCGTATCACCAACCCGCACAACGGTGCAATCCTAAAATTCTACATGATATAAAGGCCGAGATTACAAGGCTGATTGAAGCAAAATTTATTCGTCAGTGCCGTTATGCCGAGTGGATCTCCAATACTGTGCCCGTATACAAGAAAAACGGAAAGCTGCGCGTGTGCATTGACTTCAGAAACCTTAATCAGGCTACGCCGATGGACGGGTATCCGATGCCGACAGCCGATGTGTTAATAGATGCCGCCTCAAGACATAAAGTCATTAGTTTTATGGATGGAAACGCCGGGTACAATCAAATATTAATGGCCGAAGAAGACATTTCGAAGACGGCTTTCAGATGCCCGAGCCACCTCGGTTTGTTCGAGTGGGTAGTAATGACCTTTGGATTGAAGAACGCCGGCGTTACATATCAACAGGCCATGAATTATATATTTCACAAGCTTATCGGCGTACTGGTAGAGATTTACATCGATGCCATCATGGTCAAGTCAAAAGGACACCAGGAACATCTGGCTGGTTTGCGGGAAGTGTTGGAATGCACAAGGAAGCATGGGTTGAAAATGAACCCGAACAAGTACGCTTTCGGCGTATCCGCTGGGCAATTTTTGCGATTCATGGTTCATGAGCATGGGATAGAGGTCAACCGGAAAATCATAGCGGCTATCAATAAAGTCGTGGCCCCACAGAATAAAACCGAGTTACAGTCCTTAATTGGCAAAGTCAATTTCATCAGAAGATTCATATCCAACCTGTCCGGGCGTATTCAAGCTTTCACGCCATTACTAAAGTTGAAACCCGACCAAGAGTTCGTATGGGGAGAAGAACAACACAAGGCACTGGAAGACATCAAGTAATACCTAATATCGCCACCGGTATTGGTCCCACCGCAGGCTGATAAGCCATTCAAGCTATACTTATCGGCTGATGAACGAGCTATCGGATCGGCACTGGTACAGGAGTTCAAAGGAAAGAAATGGGTGATATATTATGTTAGCAGAAGACTTCTGGATGCCGAAACAAGGTATTCCCCGGTAGAGCGACTGTGCATGTGTCTTTACTTCTCATGCACCAAGCTCAGGCACTACCTGTTATCGGCAGAGTGCGTAGTTGTATGCAAAGATGATGTAGTGAAATACATGCTGTCATTACCGATTTTGAAAGGGCGGATTGGAAATTGGATCTTGGCTTTCTCAGAGTTTGATCTAAGATATGAATCGGCCAAAGCCGTCAAAGGTCAAGTCATGGCCGATTTCATCGCCTAGCACTGCGGACCAAAGTCGCTATCGTGGAGCAGGTTCCGTGGACTCTATATTTTGATGGTTCATCATGCGGGGCCGGATCATGAATTGGCATCGTTCTCATATCGCCTCGGGGGGCAAGTTATGATTTCTCTCTGCCGATAGAAGCATCAGCTACTAATAACCAGGCGGAATACCGACCCATCCTGAAAGGGATCCAATTGTTGAGAGAGATCAAGGCCGACACCGTGGAAATTTTTGGGCATTCCATGCTCATTGTAGACCAAATGACAGGAAGGTCCGAATGTAAAGATGATATTTTGAGAATTTACTACGAGGATTGCCTCCAACTTTTGAAGGAATTCAAGTCCGCAGTTATTGAGTATATTCCCAGAAACTATAATGAGGAGGCTAACAGGCTCGCTCAACATGCATCCGGGTATCGGCCAATTCAAGGCGCCATGACTCTGGAACTCACAGCCGATGACTGGCGGAAAGAGATCGTCGATTACTTGAAGGACCCTTCCAAGAAGGTGGACCGGCGAGTGCGTTTTCAAGCCACAAAGTATGTACTACTAGAAGATGATTTGTTCTACTGAACAATTGACGGAGTTCTGCTCAAATGCCTGGGAACAGAGGAGGCAAAAATCCTAATGGGAGAAATCCACGAAGGCATGTGCGGAGCTTACCAATCGGCCCATAAGATGAAATGGATGATTAGGAATAATGGATATTACTGGCCAACGGTTCTTGAAGACTGCTTCAAGTATTATAAAGGGTGTCAAGATTGTCAGAAATTTTGAAACGTGCAGCGCGCGCCCGCATCGGCCATGAATCCGATAATCAAGCCATGGTCATTCAGAGGTTGGGAATAGACCTCATTAGACAAATTTATCCTCCATCAAGTAAGGGGCATAAGTTCATTTTAGTAGCCATGGACTATTTCACCAAATGGGTGGAGGCGATTCCATTAAAGGCTGTAACATCAGCCGCTATGGTCGATTCCGTGAGAGACCACATTGTCTACCGCTTCAACATCCCTCAAACTATCACAACCGATCAAGGGACGATGTTCACTTCAGGAGAGTTCGAGGAATTCACTACCGATATGGGAATCAAGTTGTTAAATTCTTCTCCATATTATGCTCAAGCTAATGGCTAGGCCGAATCTTCCAATAAGGGGATAATTAAGTTGATCAAAAGGAAGATTGAGGAACAGCCTAAAAAGTGGCACTTATGTTTGACCGAAGCTTTATGGGCGTACAGGATGGCCTACCACGGGGCTACCAAGATGTCCCCTTATCAATTAGTGTATGGTCATGAAGCAGTGTTGCCTTGGGAGTTGAGAACGGGGTCAAGACGTACATCGCTTCAGGATCAGTTGGCGGACGATGACTACTCCTCGCTCATGAAAAGGGAACTCGACGATTTAGCAGGTCAACGTTTGAGGGCCCTAATCAGCATTGAGGAAAATAAGAAGAGAGTGGCCAGGTGGTACGACAAGAAGGTTAAAGTCAAGCAATTCTCCCAAGGGGATCTGGTATGGAAGTTGGTGCTGCCGGTTGGGTCTAAGGACCCTAAGTTCGGTAAATGGTCTCCTACTTGGGAAGGGTCGTATAGAATCGGCCGATGCGCTCTGGGAAATACATACATTCTGGAGACAATCGAAGGAGAAGAATTTATAGGGGCCTTGAACGGGAGGTACCTGAAAAGATACTATCCCAGTATATGGGTCGATGCATAAATGGTTGCGGAGCATATCGAGATAACACAGCTAGCTCCTGGATAATCGTATGGCCGATGTGAAAAATAAAATCACTTCGAGGAGAAAAACAATCGTTCAGGCTGGCCGATTTATTATTCGGTACGGACGATAAGGCACATGGCTGACACGGTACAAGTCACCCTTAGAACAAAAAATACTTAACCATGTTTTTTCTTAAGTTCCCTCTCAATCCAACCTAATTCTATCAGGAGGCGGGTGCTTCTTTCCTCCACATCTTTCATTGCGGCTTCAGCCTCGATCTGGCGAGGAAGAGGGTGGCTCCGATCCAGCAGCGGTCGAGATGTTCCCGCCGCGGCATCTTCGAGGGCAACCGGGGCGAGGGAGAGGATGACTCCTTTCAACTGGCGGCCGCCTTTGGCAGTTTCCGTCAATATGATCCCAGATTCGCTGGACTTCTGCAGGGATATGATCTCTAAGTTCTTCACGATGGGCCCTGATCAAGTCTTTGTCTTCCTGCAACAACGGTTCGTCGGAGTACATGAGTTCGATCGCCCGTTCCAGTTTGGGGCTAAGGCGTCTCGGCTGAAAAGATTAACACACAACTACCCAATGTCAGACTAATTAAAAGATCATACTGGAGAAGGAAAGGCAAAGGAAGATCTCGTACTTGGTTGACGGAAGGAGAAGAAAAGGAGGAGGATGAAGAGGACATCTTGGTGATGTAGCTTGATGGAACAAAGCAACCAGAGGGAGAAAGGATGAGCGAGGCAAGTGCCCTTGAAGGCAGTACGGGGCTGATACTTATAAGGAGAAAAGGGGCGAAGGTTTGGTAAGACGCCTCCCATCGGAGTAAAAAAGCTAATGAATGAAAGGCCACCATGAAGGATGGGTCAAGATTGAGTTCATGCGTCAAACGGTCAAAAGACATTAATGTTCTTACAAAACGGCTAGTACTTTTACAGTTCATCCCAGAAGGGCATTAATGGCCGCAATCGCTCGTCGCCTAATTTGATTGACCGAGTCTAGAACCCGCTGGTCGTCGTCCGTCGATCCCGGGACCTCTGGCATGTGGCGATGAAGTCTGAGGGCCTCGTGGGCCAAGTGCTGCCTCTCCTGCTATAGATCGGCGATAATGGAGGGAAGATCTTGAAGTTTCTTCTCTTCAATGGCTATCTCCTTGGTCATCTGCTCCATCTCCTTGGCGAGTTCCGTCCTTCGGCGCTTGAGGCGATCTATAGAGCCAACAATATCGGAGCGGGAATTCTCAAGGAAATGGATCCGGTGGTGTACCTCTTGGGCCCGGTGCTTGTATGAGTCTTCCTCCTCATGAGTTTTGCCAGCTTGGCGTGATCAGCCATATGGCGCAGAGCCCTGAACACTAGGATCCGCATCGATTCAATGTATGCAGCGGGTACAAGGGCTTCTTCCGCCTCTTCTGGGACTCGGCCGCTGACATCACTAAAGTGTTGACGAATCGGCAAGGCGTCCTCCACCAATCGGCCGATGTCTTCTTGAAGAAGGGTCCATATGCTCTCAAGCTTGGCGCGGACGTCATCAGGGACTGAGCTCAGGGTAACTTGAGGAGAAGCAACCTCCTCCTCATCAGAAAGCACGACCGCAAAAGAGAAGAGGCTGTTGTTGGGAGTGTCATGTTCCTGCAAAAGAGTGAGTATAACGAAAATAAGTTAGCCGACGGTGATAGCGAATCGGCCGATTCGAGTAATAGATCTCTTACTTCTTTGAGGCGGATTTCCTCTACCTGCACCTGCGGGAGTGCTGCCCTCGGTTCAGGAGCTGGTGCGACTGGCTCATCCGAGGAGGAGGATTCGACGATTATTGGCGTCCTGCTCGGACCGGCCTCTTGAGGAGCCTCTCTGGCCGATGGCTGTTCAGAAGGTACAATTAACGTGCCAATAGTCTGCATCTAGAACGGTCAAGCCCTTGTTTAAGTGTTAAAGAATTGAGTTAAGAGACCCTGTACCTCAGTGGGAGGAAGTACTGGCGCTTTGATTTCTGCTTAGGGCGTTGCCGATTGCTGTGGAGCCTCCGGGACGGTTTGTGCGGCCTAATATAAGGAAGGAGTCAGCGTTGGGAGAATAACTAGGAGGACTTAGATACAAGTTTACCTGAATAGCTTCTAGCAGCAGTGATGCGGCGACCGCTCCGGCTTCTATAGCAGCTTCGGGGTCAACCTCCTCGATGACCGGGAGAATCGGCGCAGCCAAAGTTTCCGCCAATGCAGCCGTCGGTGGATCGGCCGATTCCGTGCGGGCACGCACTCAGCGGCTTGTCTTCTTTACAATTTTCCTCGACGCTTGCTTCAATTGGCTGGTGATGTCATCAACGGAGGGGGCATGGTAGCCGATAAGGGGGAACTCCGTGTACGGATAACGATCCTCTATCGGCCGATTGCTCCGGTTGCGTCTTGGGGGGACTCGACTCTCAGACTGAAAGAAAAAACAAAAGTTAGTGGTATAAAAAGGGAAAATGCATCAAAATCAGCTGAGGAAGGAACGATACCTCTGCGTTCGGATCAATGTTGTCGGGGTCCAGGATGTTGCAGTATATTGTCGGGGATGCACAGAAGAAATGTTGTTTCCATTCTGCCCACCATAGTTTGAACTGTTGGACAGCAAAAGGGGCCACTATCCAATTGGTCAAGTCAATGGTACTGGAGTCAGGTACCCGGTCGTACAGCCAACTGTAATCGAGACCTTTAGTGAGCTCGTCCTGGAAATTTGCGCGGCCGGCGAAGAAAGCATAAATCGGCAGCTGACCCAAGCCGAACTGGCGTGCCGCAACGGATGGATTATAAAACTCATAAGTAGGGGCGTCCTTCCCCATGAAGAAATTCGCGGGTAAGATCCATGGTTTAATCAGGTCATCTGTGAGGTCATCATCAAAAGTGTTGGTCGTCGAGTCAAAGCAAGGGGGGAGCTCAAAGAGTGGCTCCGATCTATGGTACGGGAACCAACTGGTGGTCTCCTCGCTGAAACCGTTGTAGAAGCATCTGAAGTATTCGGCTACCTTGGTGGCAGAGAACTGGCAACTAGAGAAAGCCAACGCTGCTTCGCCGAAGGAGGTGCACCGACGCCGTACGGTGGGATTTTCCGCCGATTCTATGTTGGGGAAAGTCATATGCTCCACCCATTGCTGTGAGATCTTGCTCATGTACAGATTGAGCCATAGATTGATGAACCACCAAGGGCCACCTGGATTTCCAATCGGCTCTCCCTTGGATAACTTGACGCCGATTTGATGCAGCATATGATAGGCCGATCCCAACAGATGTTTCCCGAGAGGAACAGAAGCTCCTATCGATAATGCTTTGTCCAAAGCCTGTGTGTTGGAAGATGGGCCAGCTGCTCTGCCGCAGAAGAGGTGTTTTTCCAACCACATCATCAAGAAGGTCGCGTACTCCCTCTCTGTGGCTGTCCCGGTCCTCTTGTTGCTTTTAATGAACCCCTTCCACCCGCCGATTCCTTTTGTTTCTAGCCGATGGGTCGGCTTGACCAAGTAGCAGAAAGGGGTATCAGGAGAAGAGATGTCAAGGCCAGTCAACATAATGACATTGGCCAAAGTGGGGGTCATGGGCCCGTGTCCAAAGAGAAACACATTGAGGGCGTCGGACCAGAAATAGGAGGCCGCTATCACTAAGGGTTCATTTCTTTCCATCTGGGATAGTGATAGGTCGATGCACTAGCCAATTTTTCGCTCATCCCATCGAACTCTTTTAGAGTTGGCTATCCTTTGATACCACTCTTTCCAGCCAGGGGTTTCATTCGGCCATGATCTGAAAGTGCCGGACCAATGATCTAAATCCATGGTCGACTGCTTAAATGGAATCCTATGGGTTTCCAAGTTGATTAAATCAGTTGAATCTGGGTTTCCCATAGGGCCTAGGCAGATGTGACCGGGGGTTTTGGTAAGACGAATAGTGATTTGGTGTCTAACCGCCTAAAAAGGGTAAAGAGGGAAGAAATAAGAATGGATCTAAAACAAATGCCTGGGCAATGAAAAGTAAAAAAGAAAAAGTTTCGGTAAGTACCTCCGGGATGAAGGTCATCGTGGTTGGCAGAACTGCTGGCGGAGCTACAGTCGCCGAGGCCGTCGGTGGGACCTCTATCACCGATGAAGCTGCCACCGTCGCTGTTGGAGCTGCCGCCGCTGGAGCCACCGCCGGGGTCTCTGGTGCTGGTGAAGTTCCTGATGGTGTCGCCATTGGGGAGATGGTGTGGAATGTGGATGAAAAGGAGTCGTCGGAGGAGGAGATCGGAGGCTAAAGGAGCGCCGGAGGAAGAAGGAAACTAGTGCGCCAAAGAAGGAAGATGTGGGCTTGTGAAAAAGAAGTGCGGAACGTGCTGGTATTTAAGGACAGTCCGAGAGGGGGTAAAGGCGGGATTTTTACCACGCTGTCTACACGATTTTCGGGGGAGTGGTTGTCTCAGGCGCCCGTTTTGAAAAGATTGCAATCATCAGGCATAAGACCGCGAAATGGAAGGACATCTTTAATGTGTTTGTTTCGGAAGGGAAGCTGTAAGGAATTTCGAAGTAAAGATTATGTTTTACCCCAAAATTGGGGGGCATGTGTTGACGCCAGATTTTGACACGTAGGGAATCGACGTCAAGAGGGAAAGGATTGGCTGATATGGCAGGATGAGAAGTCACTATTGGGAATCGGCCAATTGCTGCTACAGTTGGAGATCGGCCGATTTAGCACTACAGTGTTCTAACAGATAGAGTTGGTAGGGATCGGCCGATTGGAAGGTTGGAGCAGTTGGGCCAATATAGGCTTAAAGTGGATCAGAAAGAGAATATGAAGGGGGATTGGCCCGTGGGAGTGCAATGTCCAAATCTGATACGAGTTGTACTTGTAAGATTTGTTTTTGTTTAAAATTAGAGATAGATCCTAGTCGGTTAAGAAGTTGGTCATAACAGGCTATAAATAGCCACCTTTAGAGATCTGTAAACATCACATAAAATCAAAACAACAATCTACTATTTCCTCGTACTTTACTTTGAAGTCGGCAACTTCGCCAATACTTTTCCTCTTTCACGAGTTCGTACGGGTTGGCAGGGCTGCATCAACACTATCTCTGACCGATTCTGTAAGTTCCGTTTATCGAGTAATATCTAAGCTTTAACTTCAGGCGCATCACTGTCGTTTCGTTTAGATTTATTCACCAGTTATTGATATTTACTAAATTTCTAGGTTTTACCTGTTGTTCTAGTTTTATCACCAGTTATCCAGCTTGAGATTAGAACTTTCAGCTTGTTTATCGCCGATTAGGTCTATTTCAAGTGTTGCTCGTGTAGCGTTATCTAGTTTACTCCAGTAGTTTTCTTCATAATCGCTGCCTAGTTGTTGGCTGTACCATAGCCGATTACCTTATTATAGCAAATCGGCCGATTCACTGATACGCTTCCTCGAGATCGGAAACTTAGCCGATCGCAACCCTTGGAATTTGACACGTTTTCTCCTTGTCAATCAACAAGTCAGATTGGCTGGCACGCCGCGCGAACTGCACCAGGGCGATTACCCGAACAGGAGCTAAGCAAATTCTCCCGGATCGTGTGTCCGACGCTCAGAGTCAATCGGCTGACTTTTAGCGCCAACAGGTTTGTAATAAATCGTACCTCTGTTATGTATGTAAAATGTAATATTTGTTGATGCTATCCCATCGTGGAAGCGATCCTGATGTATGGCTATGAGACACGTCGTGGATGTTTCGAGGAGTCCTAGGGACACTCGACAGACTACCGGACTTATACTGTTTTAAGTGCATTTCGAATAATTGCTGTTCCAACAACGATTAGGTGCACTTAAACCAGTTTAAGTTGGGCGGTTCCACCACAGTCTCCGTCGCCGCCGCCATCATCTTCGCCCGCAATCATCGCCGGCCTCCTCCTCCGTCCCCGTCGTCACCGGCAGCGCGTCCATCCCTATCACCGCGACCTCCGCGAGTGCCCCTCATCGCGCGCTAGCACCACCTCCTCCCCGTCGTCGTAGCCATCCCCATCACCACGACCGCCGTCCCCGTCGCCAGCCGGCCGGCCGCCTCCCCCGTCATCGCCGTCACGCCCCCCTCCAACTCCGGCCGTCCCCCCGAATTAATTTTTGAAATTTGGTAGATTACATACAAAATAAATTTTGTATACATTTAGGCCCTACTTGGATCATTACAATTGTTTGTGGAATATAGTTGTATACTTATAATTATTATAATTAATGCTTAGAAATTAATTGAACTTCGGTACAAATGTTTAGAAATTTTTGTTGAAATGCTTAGAAATTAGTTGAAATTTAGTACATTTTGTATATTACATTTTGTATGTTATATTTTTTATATTACATTTTGTGTATTACATTTTGTATGTTACATTTTGTATATTTCAAAATTTTAGTACATTTTGTATATTTCAAAAAAAAATGAAATGAATTTTTTTCATGGTTGTTCTTTATATGATTTTATGTACAAAGTAGTTGAGATCGATGGCAGACGATGAGGCCAGAAGGTATCTATGGAGTGGATTATTGCTGGTGATAGTAGTTCCAACCTTCCCATAGTGTACACCGATGAAGAAGGTAGCCAGATAGACATGTTTCTCAACCTGTCTACTGATGGTAATGAAGAGCCCGAGCCCCAGCAAAATGTTACCATGGCAGAAGATTCCGATGAGGTATAGATCATATTTTAGCCCTCTCTCTATATATAATATATATCTTATCATTATTACTATGTACTAATTAATTAATGAATCTTAAATTATTAGCCCTCTAGATCGACGAACCGTCATTCGAAGCCCCGAGGTCCTTCCAAGGTGAAGACTAGAACAAAAAAGGCTATCATCACGGAAGTCACAGAAGAGGGCAGGCCGGTTGCTCCCAAAAAAGTGGCAACATAGTACGTGAGTCAGATCGGGGCAATCATAAGGGAGAACGTGCCCATCAAAATAAGGGAATGGAAGGGCAAAACGACTAATCCACACGCGCTCCAGGATACAGAAAAGAATATGCTGTGGGAAGAAGTTAAGAAACATTTCACATTTCCCGTCGGATATATTGAAAATGATGTGAAAGCGTAGACACTGAAGAAGATGGCCACACAATTCCAGACATTTCTACATTAAGAAGGGCCGAACTCCAGATTTTATTGTGTATCCACAATGTAAGGACCCCTGGGAGGCATTTGTACAATACAAGAGCACCGAAGACAGTAAGAACAAGGTCACCTAGAACACAGGCAATGCTGGGGGGAAGGAGTACCATCATAAGCTAGGGCGAGGTGGTTACACCAAAGCAATTCCCAAATGGAATCAGATGGAAAAAGGCCTGATTGATCGGGGTATCATACCAGGAACAATTGATTGGCCCGAACAATCGAAAAATTGGTATTACGCTGATGGAGGTGAGATAAACCCAGATGATGGGACGCTGGTCTTCGATGAGCTGTTACGTGAAGCGGCCACAAAGCTTGACAAGATTATTAAAGATGTTAAGGATGGGACCTTGACGGTGTGCCGAGAGAATGATGAGCTCACAATGGCCCTCGAGAATCCTGAACACTCAGGACGTACCTGAGGGTTCGAGCTTGTTCCGTGGAAGTTCGCATTCCGAGGCTACTTGGACATGTACACAAGCCAGAACCGAAGAAAGGAGCAAGAAGATGAGAGGTGGCCGCGTGCGATAGAATCCAAACTGCAATCTGTAGAAGTAAGAATGCAGGAGGGAGACAGTAGTCGAATGGCCGACGCAGTTGCAAGCCCTTCTCAACACCTTGGAAGCAGTTGTGCGTCCACAGGGCTCCCTAAGCCACATACGCCGGGATTACCCATGGAAGAGCAACTATTCCCTGTGGATGCCATCACGCAACGCACCACATGTGAGCTGCATACACCGATCGGCAACCTCAGCATTAAGGTACGTATATGTACATAATATTTATGCACCGGAGCCTTAGAAGTGCCTTGGCAATTTGAAGTTTAAGAACTTCATTTCTTTTATATATCCCGGTGGCGTACGAGAGTGCCCTGCCAATCCTGCCAAATCATATATGCCATGGCATGGAGATTCCACCTAGCTATGCCAGTGTTGTCATAGAGAGAATCAATGATAGCCAATTTGAAGGCCTAGAGCTCGACTTCCCGGTAGGCGACAGGTCAACAACACTAGGAGAAGTGGTTCACAGGGTTATTCTATGGCGCAAACGCTACATGATCATCCCCGGCGTGGACGCACCTCCTCAGAGCTCAAGACCACTCTACGCAAATCCACAGCAGCGACCATCTCCTCAAACATCCAGACCATCATCTCCACCACAACCTGCTCCACGATTGGCATCACCACTGGGACCGTCGCTTCGATCAAGGTCTCCATCTCCACCACGTCCTGGTGGTTGGAGCGACGATGACGACAACAACACCCCTCCTCAATCACCTTCGTTGGGACTAAGAGCACCATTTAAGAAGTCACGACTACCGCCTCCCAAGCCAAGATAGCGTAAGAAGAAAACAAAGGAGCCTGAGGTGACTCCTGAGGAACGCTGGAAGGCAATGACTCATGAGGAACGTTAGATCGAAACCCAAGTGCAAGCTAGTGAGTGGTTGAGGAAACAGAGGGAATTAAGAAAAGCAAGGGAGATGGAGCCACCGCTAGTAGATCGAAGAGAATTACATAAATTCATCAAGGCGCAAGAACAAGCAAGAAGAGTCAACCACTACTATCAAACTATGAACAGGCGTTAGTCAAGGTTGATGAGACAAAAAAAAAGGAAAAAAGTCGAGCTGCCAGCTACACTGCTAAGTGAACCGAAATGGACCTTTGAGCTAGGCAAGCCTATGGTTAGCCCTGATTCGCTAAAGAAGCTATCAACAAAGATGTACGAATTCCATCAATGGTACATGAAGTTGTCTGCCAACGAGAGGGAGATGTTGGGCCTTAAGATAAAACCGATAGATTTTCACGGCGAAGACGAGGCAGTCCTGTGGCTACGATTCAAGGATATATATGAAGTTTACCATCATGGTGCTCTAGATATCTCTCTGATGAGCGCTTGGACTTTGTAAGTGTCCGTTTATATCTGTCATTGTCAAGATTGGCGGATCAAGACTTAGACTAGTAAATTTCTTTTATGCGCGTAAAGCCTCAGGTGGTGGCGTGGGAGACACGGGTTTAGACTGGTTCGGGCAAGGGAAGTCCTATGTCCAGTATCGAGGATATTCGTGTTGCCCACGCGGGGTTCTGTAGTAGGGGGTTACAGATCGACGAGAGAGGGACTGGTCCCAAGTCTCTTCCGTGCTTGTGCTCTTAGGGAGAGTAGTGGTGTGCTGTGGCTTGCGGGGGAGAAGAAGCCGATCCCTCCTCCGGCCCTGGGTTCCTCCTTTTATATTGCAAGGGGGTGGCCGGAGTTACAGCTGGGATCGGGTGAAGAGGACTGTAAAGTGTAAATCATAGAATGGTAAAGAATACGGCAGGAAGGAGGAGCAAGTTCCTAGACGCCCGACGCCTCCGCCGGCCCCTGGCGAACGCCGGCGTGCATGCCGGAGGGGGAGGCGGCCGTGTGCCAACTATCGTTGCTTCCTACAGATAGCTCTTTCGGTACTCGTAGGCATCGGGTCATAATGAAGGCGTTTCGTCGTTATCCTGGTGTCTGTTGGGGAGGACGGTGGCTGCTACCGTTCAGACGATGGCTCCTGGAGAGAGGGCGTCACATCCTTGCTGCTGGGCATGCGGGACCCGAGGGCGCGCGGGGCCCGAGGATAGGCCGGTCTCTCCTCCGCTCCGGCCGGCGCAGGCCATGAGTACCCTGCGGCGAATGGGAGCGAGCCGCCAGCACTGTAGCTTGTACAGTGCGGTCGTGCACGAGTACTTGCGACGGGTTGCGTGAGGGGCGCGGTCATTCCTTCCCTCTGCCAGGCCTGCGGCGCATTTATGGCGAAGCCGACGGGGGGACCCACAGGATTTTGTCTGTCTTGCCTACCTGGACCGCATCCGAGGGGGATGCCTGCCCCGGGGGCCCCAGCGCGCCCTGTTGGAGGTATGCCCTAGAGGCAATCATAGAGATGATGATATTCCATTTGTATCCATGATTTGTATGTTGTGTTCATTGAATATCCATTGAAGGCTACTTGAATTGATTTGCAATTATGTGAATTGTATGTGAAACTCTTTACTTGTATGGTTATTCTAAAGTTGTCCCTAGTCGGAGTTCATGTGAGGACACACATGAATATTAGACTAGCACATGTATTAGTTGATGACTATGTTTCACAAGTCATGGACATGGAGATGTTGAACTAATAATGTGGACACATGTGGAGACATGTGCTAGGACTGACCCAACACGAGAAGTAGTTCTCTCTTTAAACAACATGTATGCTTTGTCCTTAGACCTGAGATTGTCGCATGTATTCTAGATGTGGATCGACCTACTTAGGGGCTATCAAACGCTACGCCGTAACAGGGTAGTTATAAAGGTAGTTTTCGGGTTTGTCAAGAAGCATGCTATGAGACATGGTCAATCAAGATGGGATTTGCCCCTCTCTGATTGAGAGTGATATCTCTGGGCCCCTCGAGTGATCGGATCCGAAAATGCATGGCCATGCTACGTACGGTTAAGAGTTAACCTACAAAGGGATTCCGAATCACAGGATCGAGAAAGAGCGGTCGGCTTGAAGCTAGACCAAATATCGTGAGGCAAAGGGAATAGCATGTATATTATGTTGTGATGGTTTGTCTGATATGATCTTCGTGTGTGTATAGGAGTTGGCACGTCTTGCTAGAGGCCGCTACCTACTATTGGGCCGAGTAGGAGTACTCGGGCCATGTCTATACGTATCCGAACCCATAGGGTCACACACTTAACGGGCTGGAAGCCCAATTCGGATCTGATCCGAGTTGGATTAGGTTTAGAAGTACTAATGGGCCTCGGATCCAGAGGCTCGTCAGAAACCTCTATAAATAGAGGGGTGGGGGCACCCTAGGGTTTACACCTTTTGGCGAAACACACCTGTCGCGCCTCCCACGCCCTCGCCTGTTGCAACTCATGGATCTAGTAGTCCGGCTTGCGACGCTTCCTCCCTGCACGTGTGGATACCTTGGAGGTGTTGCGCATGCAGCACTTGGACGAGCCGCCGATGAGCCACCGAAGAGCCAACGACGAGCCACGGTACCGGAGGTGATCTTGCTGCACGTGGACGAGTTGCTAAGGAGCTGCTGGACGTGATCGACTACGTACGACTACGTTGATCGACTACGTACGACTACGTGATCGTCTTCACTGCATCGACGCATATCTACATCTTCCGCACCAGTAGTGCGTCGAGTGGTAATCCCGTGATCCTTATACGGCAGTTCTTCCTGGTTATACGCGGTAGAATTTTTGAATTGCGCTAGTGTAGCCTACCTCGTATCCCAACAGTGGTATCAAGAGCCGTAGCTGCTTAGTTTTGGATTTGGGATGTGTGCATATAGAGATATGCGAGTTTTCCGTTTGATCTATGTCCTGGTTTCGTGCCCTTGCTGCAATGGTAGTGTAACGACATACTCCTACCGGTCGGTTTCCGCCATCGGAGTTAAGTGATACACGTAAATCCAGTTGCAGTGAGCGAAGATCAATATGATTGGTCGAATCGAGATCCAGGGTCATACGCCAGGCGCATTAGATGTGCAACAGTAGATGAGATCTACTGCCGGGGTCGGGATTTTTGCCGTTTGCGTATGCTTCGGTAAATCAGCCGTAACTTTTCGGTACGATCTCGGATTGGGGCGAATTTTATATGAAAATTGATCTACAGAAAAAGTTACACATGAAATTCAACGGTTTTTCCGTTTTCGGCGAAATTATATTTCCCAAATTCGGCTTGGAAGATGGAGTTTCGGGCATCCAAAGTTTGGAACGTTAGGACGCCTAACTCTGTTTTGCAGGATGTATGTTTGTATCTTGTGATCAGTATGGCCCCCTTGTGTATGTGATGCATGTGTGTAACTCATTCGTGACCTGCGTGTCGCGCGTACAGCAACACGGCAGGAGCCATATGTGTTGTCACTTTATTGTATTTAATGGTCTGCGTACCAATCTGTGATGACCCAAGCAACTATGTAATCTTCACTACTAGATTCTTTACTAGCTATTAGGCGTAATAGCATGCTCTAGTTCTTGGAGGACTCATCACCAGGAGGATGGCGCACATGGAACATGGAGATCGAGATCACCATGGTGAACAGGTTCTATGGAGATGGAGATCACCATATGAAAACGGGCCATACTGTGTCACAACTGTGTGAATGCTATTCTGTTTATGTTTTACTTTCTGCATGCTGTGATGTTAGAAGTAGAACGATCCCTCACAAAGTTTAAGTTAGTATGCCCTCCCAACTAAAACTTGCACCGTCCCATGTCTTGTACAATTAGTGGTGGGTCTATGAAATTAGGGTGCCACTAGTTTTCCTTGACTAGACGGGTTTGTGTCGGACACTTACACGCATACGGGTTGGTTTGCTTAACGAGGTTATCTTAACGGTTAAGGACCTTGGGGCATAAAGGTTGAGCGTCGAGACATGGAGATGTCACCCAACAACAGGAGTCATATGTGATATGATTAGCAAAAGTTGCTTACCGATCTACCTCGTTTGCTAGCGGTGATGCTAAAGCTCACTAGTGGACTTGTTAGTTGTGGATCCTGAATCACTAAGTTTCAATAGAGGGATATTGATTTTAGTGGGAGTAGATTCTGTTAAAATAGTTTAACGTAATTTGCTCTATCATGGATACGTTTGTCTTAGTGTATTTTGCATTACTTTTGTTGTAGATTAAATAGCACCTAGCAACACCACCACATCGTTTGCTTTGCGTTCGGTCCTTGAGAAGGACAAGTTGAATGGAACAAACTACTCGGATTGGATCCGTAACCTGAGAATTGTTCTTAGGGCCGATAAAAAGGAAGATGTTCTAGACACCCCACTACCACCAGTACCTGCTGATGATGCATCTGCTGCCGTTAAGGCTGCTTACAAGAAGGCATTTCATGCTAATCTTGAGGTAAGCTGCCTTATGCTTGCTTGCATGGAACCCGAGCTACAGATGCAGTTCGAAACAAATCATGAGGCACACGATATGATCGTGGCGCTCAAGGACATGTTCCAGACACAGGCTAGGACCGAAAGGTTCAACGTGTCCAAAGCCTTTCTGGAGTGCAAGTTAGCAGAAGGCGCAGCAGTAGGACCACATGTAATCAAGATGGTTGGTTACACTCAGCGATTGGAGAAGCTGGGCTTCCCAATGGGCAAAGAGTTGGCCACTGACTTCATTCTTTCATCTCTTCCGCCTAGCTATGGGAACTTCATCTCGAACTACCATATGCATGGGACGGAGAAGGGTTTGAATGAACTGTGTGGTATGCTCAAGACAGCAGAGGTAGACATCAAGAAAAGCGCTAGTACCAGCCATGTGATGGCTATACAGAATAAGCCTAGCTTTAAGAAGAAGGGCAATTCTTGGAAGAAGAAGGGCAAGGCTGGAACGTCCAAGCCAAACCCAGCGCCCAAGGTTAAAGCTGGACCTGGACCTGCTCCAGACAAAGAGTGCTTTTACTGTCATGAACTTGGTCACTGGAAGAGAAACTGCAAGCAGTACCTAGCTTCGTTGAAGAATGGCGGAAGTAAGAGTACTTCTACCTCAGGTACGCTTGTTGTTAATGTTATAGACAACATATTTCTCGCTGATACAATTATTAATTCTTGGGTATTTGATACGGATCGGTTGCTCATATTTGCAATTCGATGCAGGGAATGATAAGAAGTAGAAGCGTGGAAAGAGGAGAAGTTGATTTCCGCGTGGGCAATAATGCAAGAGTTGCTGCCCATTGTGAATGGATTATTTGTTTTAAATCTTGATGGTTCACCTGTCTGTAATGTAAGTGCTAAAAGGCCTCGGCCTAATGATTTGAGTCCTACCTACTTGTGGCATTGTCGTTTGGGTCATATAAGTGAAAAGCGCATGAAGAAGCTCCATTCTGATGGACTTCTAACTTCGTTTGATTTTTTGAATCATACGAGACATGCGAGGCTTGCTTGCTAGGCAAGATGACCAAGACGCCTTTCACAGGATTTCCTGAGAGAGCAGTAGACTTGTTGAAACTCGTACATAGTGATGTATGCGGACCAATGAGCACGACGGCTAGAGGAGGATTCCAATACTTCATAACTTTCACTGATGATTTTAGTAGATATGGTTATGTCTACTTGATGAGGCACAAGTCTGAAACCTTTGAAAAGTTTAAGGAATTTCAGAATGAAGTTGAAAATCAGCGTGGCAAGAAAATTAAGGCCTTACGATCTGATCGTGGAGGCGAGTATTTGAGCCACGAGTTTAGCAATCATCTAAAGAGTTGCGGAATTGTTCCACAACTTACGCCGCCTGGAACACCTCAGAGAAACGGTGTGTCCGAGCGACGTAATCGAACTTTGTTAGACATGGTTCGATCAATGATGAGCCAGTCGGACCTACTGTTGTCATTTTGGGGATACGCTCTAGAAACAGCAGCTTTCACACTTAATAGGGTACCATCTAAATCCGTAGTTAAGACACCATATGAGATATGGACTGGAAAGGTTCCTAGTTTGTCTTTTCTAAAGATTTGGGGATGTGAAGTGTTTGTCAAGCGACTTCAGTCGGACAAGATCACACCCAAGTCGGATAAGTGCATTTTCGTGGGATATCCAAAGGAAACTTTGGGATATTATTTCTACAACCGATCAGAAGGCAAAGTGTTTGTCGCTCGGAACGGGGTTTTCCTAGAGAAAGAGTTTCTCAAAGGAGAAAAGAGTGGAAAGACAGTGCATCTTGAAGAAGTTCAAGATGAGCCGATCGGGCAAGAATCAATGAGTGATGCTAACGTAGCAGAACAAGTTGAGATACCCATGGCAAGAGAAGCACCGCCACAACCACGAAGGTCGGCAAGGCTCCGCGAAATGCGGGAAATATTATTGTTGGACAATGATGAGCCTGCGACATATGCAGAAGCAATGATGGACCCAGACTCCGAAAAATGGCAGAGTGCCATGCAACACGAAATAGAGTCCATGGGAGACAATCAAGTTTGGAACTTGGTTGACCCGCCTGATGGTGTTAAAGCCATAGAGTGCAAGTGGATCTATAAGAAGAAAAAGGACATGGATGGAAATGTTTACATCTATAAAGCACGACTTGTGTTCACGCTAAATGGTGGTGCTGTTAGTTGGAAGAGTTCCAAGCAGGAGACGGTGGCCGATTCTATGACAGAAGCCGAGTACATCGCGGCTTCGGAAGCCGCGAAGGAAGGTGTTTGGATAAGGAATTTCCTCATTGAGCTTGGTGTGTTCCCGAATGCGTCCAGCCCATTGAATCTCTACTGTGATAACAATGGGGCAATTGCGCAAGCAAAGGAGCCAAGCTAGAAGAACAAACACGTAATGCGGCGATTTCATCTCATTCGAGACTTCGTTAACCGGGGTGAGATCAAGATATGCAAAATACACACGGATCTGAACATTTCTGATCCGTTGACAAAACCACTCCCGCAGGCTAAGCATGATGCGCATGTAAGAGCTATGGGTATTAGGTACCTTCTAGATTGACTCTAGTGCAAGTGGGAGACTGTTGGAGGTATGCCCTAGAGGCAATCATAGAGATGATGATATTCCATTTGTATCCATGATTTGTATGTTGTGTTCATTGAATATCCATTGAAGGCTACTTGAATTGATTTGCAATTATGTGAATTGTATGTGAAACTCTTTACTTGTATGGTTATTCTAAAGTTGTCCCTAGTCGGAGTTCATGTGAGGACACACATGAATATTAGACTAGCACATGTATTAGTTGATGACTATGTTTCACAAGTCATGGACATGGAGATGTTGAACTAATAATGTGGACACATGTGGAGACATGTGCTAGGACTGACCCAACACGAGAAGTAGTTCTCTCTTTAAACAACATGTATGCTTTGTCCTTAGACCTGAGATTGTCGCATGTATTCTAGATGTGGATCAACCTACTTAGGGGCTATCAAACGCTACGCCGGAACAGGGTAGTTATAAAGGTAGTTTTCAGGTTTGTCAAGAAGCATGCTATGAGACATGGTCAATCAAGATGGGATTTGCCCCTCTCTGATTGAGAGTGATATCTCTGGGCCCCTCGAGTGATCGGATCCGAAAATGCATGGCCATGCTACGTACGGTTAAGAGTTAACCTACAAAGGGATTCCGAATCACAGGATCGAGAAAGAGCGGTCGGCTTGAAGCTAGACCAAATATCGTGAGGCAAAGGGAATAGCATGTATATTATGTTGTGATGGTTTGTCTGATATGATTTTCGTGTGCGTATAGGAGTTGGCACGTCTTGCTAGAGGCCGCTACCCACTATTGGGCCGAGTAGGAGTACTCGGGCCATGTCTATACGTATCCGAACCCATAGGGTCACACACTTAAGGGGTTGAAGCCCAATTCGGATCTGATCCAAGTTGGATTAGGTTTAGAAGTACTAATGGGCCTCGGATCCAGAGGCCCGTCAGGAACCTCTATAAATAGAGCGGTGGGGGCACCCTAGGGTTTACACCTTTTGGCGAAACACACCTGTCGCGCCTCCCACGCCCTCGCCTGTTGCAACTCACGGATCTAGCAGTCCGGCTTGCGACGCTTCCTCCCTGCACGTGTGGATACCTTGGAGGTGTTGCGCATGCAGCACTTGGACGAGCCGCCGACGAGCCAACGACGAGCCACGGTACCGGAGGCGATCTTGCTACACGTGGACGAGCTGCTGAGGAGCTGCTGGACGTGATCGACTACGTACGACTACGTGATCGTCTTCACTGCATCGACGCATATCTACATCTTCCGCACCAGTAGTGCGTCGAGTGGTAATCCCGTGATCCTTATACGGCAGTTCTTCCTGGTTATACGCGGTAGAATTTTTGAATTGCGCTAGTGTAGCCTACCTCGTATCCCAACACGCCCGACCCCTCCGCTTGGGGTCGAACGAGGCGGAACTTCGTGGCGAGGGGTCGGGCGCCTCCGACCCCGGGGCCGCAGTCGGACGAGACGGAAGCCTCGTGGAGGGAGGCCGGGCGTTCCCGACCCTAAGGCCGCGGTCGGGCGAGACGGAGTTTCGATTTTGCTTAGGTGGGCCCAGGCCTTCGCGTTTGCTCCTTTAAGCGGTATGTTAGGGGATCGTTAATATTTCCCCCCAACAGTAGCCCCCGAGCCTGTGGTGGAGCAGAAGTGCTCCTCCGGAGGCTTCTTTCGCTGTTTCGCCACGGGCTTTGTTTTATGGTGCACTTGTTTTATCCCAGCTTGGCCGGGGAACCTGCAAGTTGTGACTACACGCGTGGCCGTTGGTTGCGATGCTGGCCCCCGAGCCCCCGCGCGTTGCAGGAAACCGGTCAGGAGGCTAGGTCGACTTTTGATAGTTGTCCCTCAAGCGTCCGTTCGCTAGGACGGAGGGGTTGAGCCGAGCCACGTTATCCTCGTTGGACGAACCGTGGTGCTCGTTTGAGCTGCAAACGGGTAGGTTTGAGTGGAGTCCCGGTCCCCGTTCGGGGGGGTCCGGCTCGGGCCAAGCTGGTGGCGCACTCCAATTTCCCGCCGGCCAGTTCATATAGTTCCCGGATTCGTTCGATCGGATCTGGGGGCCCGTTGCCTTTCCCTGTGGAAAAACCATGAACTTTATACCGGACGGGACTCGAACGTGAGGTCGGGACGCCCTTGGCTTTCGCTTTGCCTGGGTGTTGGCCGCTAGCGGACCCGTCCCTTCTCACACCTTGCTCGGGGGATGTACTGAGGCAGCTGTCGAACCCGTGTTGGGCTAGCTTTCGAACCTCTGGACCGTAATGGGCCGTAGGGGCGTTTTCAGCCCCGTATCCCTTTCTTACCTCCCTGTGGGCCGTGGGCCGGAACGAAGCGGTCGTTGCGTCCGGGCCGAACGTGGGGGCGTTGTGGGCGCGTCATCCGGGAAGTGGAGTTATGGGGAGCGCCGTCCCGCGAATCGAGGAGGATAGGATGTTTTCGCGGCCGATCGTGCGCGCGGTTTTCGAAAAGGAAACGGGCGTGGCAGGGGCGTACCTGGCGCTGCATTTATGACGGCCGGGGCGTCGATTTGGCTTCTCCGATACCTTTCCTATAAAAACGGGAGCCCGCCGCGCCGGTTCTGCCTCCCTTCTGCATTCGAGCCTTCTCGCCTCCCAGCCTCACGCTCAGTTCATCTGCGCCTTGCTTCGTTTCCTTCGCTCCAAGCCGCGCCCTTTCTTCCCGTCTCCGTCGATCTCCTCCTTCCTCCGGCGATGGGTTTCTGGGGGGTCTCCCATTTCACCTCCTCGCGCGCCGAGGGCCTGCTGCGGAAGGGCCTCCTCTGCGAGAGGACGGCGGCGGGCAAGTGGGAACTGCCGGGGCTGGAGCAAGTTCCGATGCCTCCCTCCGGTTATGTCATCTCCTTCGCTCACTTCCATGAGCGGGGGTTTGCCTCTCCCCCGAGTCGCTTCTTCCGCGAGCTCCTCCACTACTATGGTCTCGAGCTCCAGCACCTCAACCCCAACGGGATCCAGCACATTGCGGCATTCGTTGCACTGTGCGAGGGATTCCCTGGCATCGAGCCCCACTTCTCACTGTGGAAATACTTTTTCACAGTGAGTTTGTACCAGAAGTCGGGGAAAGCTGGGAGTCAGCAGCGGTCGCCTCCGGTGCCCATCGGGTGCGCCGGGATCCACCTTCGTCATACTCGCTCCAAGGAGTATATGATGATGAAGACCTCGGCGTCCCACAAGGGGTGGCACAACCAGTGGTTCTACGTGAAGAACTACCCGGACTCCCCCCTGCCGGCTTTCACCGGCCGTACCATCAATGCAGCGCCGGATGTGTGGGCGTACGGGCGGTGGAGAAGAAGAAGAAGCGGTTCTCCGACCTGCTGCAGGCCATCGAGCGGCTGAAGAGGAGCGAGCTCAACGGCGCCGGGGTCATTGGAGCGTACCATGCCCGACGGGTGGCACCGCTGATGCTCCGGATCTGGCCGCTTGCCGCTATGACCCCCGACGCGCCGACCGAGGGCACCGCCTTGGCGACGGGCGCGCTTGCCGCCTCCGAGATTCGGCAACGGATTCGGGAGGCGCTGGAGGACAACGACGTCGAGTACCCGATTCCCGGGCACCCGCCGATGCGCCCGGAGGCGGGCTTCATAGACCTGGTAAGGAGTTGAGGCGTCGTCCTCCTTTCTTTGTATCCTGCGATTATCGCTCTAACGCGGAGCTGTTTTGCGTTTGCAGGGCCCACTAACCCGGGTCGCGGACTCGCTTCCGCCGGTGCCGGAAGATGCTGAACGGCGAACTCGCAATCGTCTCCTTGCCGAGGCGCAGAAGCGCCGAAAGGACAAGGAGACGGCGAAGAAGCGGAAGAAGGCTGCCAATGAGTTCCAGCGGCGGCGGAGGGGGTCGGTCGTGTCCGACGACGATGACGACGACGACGACGATGATGAAGAGGATGAAGATGAGGAAGATGATGAAGAGGAGGAGCTGATTTCCCCCTGATCGGGCGCCTTGTCATTCGGGAGGCACCCCTGCGGACGGCTGCGGGAGGTGAAGCGAGGGAGGCGTCCACCCAGGCTTCGGCTCCACCAGGCCCTGGGGCTGTGCCTCAGGGGCCAGCACAGCGCGTGCCCCAGGAGTTGGCGCGGGACGCCCCCCAGGGGTCGGCGCAGGGCGTCTCCCAGGAGCGGCCGCGGGACGCTCCCCAGGGGTCGGCAAGGGGTGCCCCCCTGGGGTCGACACGCAACGCCCCTCGGGGGTCTTCGGAGCTTGCCCCCACCGCAGCTTCGGATCTGGCGCGAGGCGCTCCCCAGGAGTCCGCTCAGGGCGCTCCTCGGAGGTCCGTGGAGCCTGCCTCCACCGCCGCGCCCGCTGCCGGAGAGCAGCGAAGCGGCGACAAGCGGCCGCTGCCGGATGCCCCGGGGTCGGCGTCGGGCTCCAAGTCGAAGCACGCGCGCCGCCCTTGTGCTTCGGGGACGTAAGTTGCCCTTCTTTGCGCCTTGTTCCTCTCCTCTTCTTTTGTTCGTTTCTGCTGACGTCTGTTTATTGGTGTGCAGCGCTGCTCCCCGTGGCCTTACCCTGCAGTTGGTGCCTAAGAAGGTGCTGTGGTTGTTGACCTCCTCTGGGGGCCGGACCGCGATCCCGCCCGCGGCGAGCGGCGGGGACCCTGGTGAGGCCGCGGACCCCTCCGCGGGGGTGGCCCCTGTGGTGGCGGCTGGCGGAGCAAAGGCGGCGTCAGCCGCGGGAGAGGGAGCGGACCCCACTCCGCCTTCGGTCCCCCCGGTCGCCCCTACAGTGCAAAGCACGATCCTCCCGGGTTCTCAGGCCGGGGAGGTGATCGACCTCGACGCCGACGAGGCAGAGGGACGGCGGCGACGGGAGGTAGGGCGGATGCCCCCGCAGCCGTGGCGGGACCAGAGGCGGAGGGAACGCCTGCTCTTGAAAGCACGGCGATGGCGGAGGCAGTGGTGACGGAGGCAGGGACCTTCGCCCCAATCACCCCCGTGGGAATGGCTCCGGCAGCGGAGGCAGAGGGGCCCACTGGGATACCGCTGGCGGCCTCGGCGGCGACGAGCGTGCAGGTGCCTGGGCCGTCGGTAGACCCGGCGGCTCTTAGTGCAATGGTGCCGACCTTGCTGGCAGCGTCTGGGTCGGCCCCTACCTCGAGGCTCCCTCCGTTCCCAGGGCGTGGAGGGGGTCCGTCCTTCGCTGGTCATCCCGCGATGACCCGTCGAGGCATCTTTTCGCGCTGGACGATGCCGCTGAGTGGCACATGTGGCAGGCGGTGCAGGGTGGCCTTGCCCACATCCAGTCGGCTCTGTCTTCGGCGTTAGGGGTTCTGGGTAACACCGTCCTCCCTGGCAGCCAGGTATGTTGCTCCTACTGTTGATGATCAGCACCTCCCTTTCGCTTTTTTCCTTAACGGCACGTTGCTTTGCAGGCTCTCCAAGAGGGCAGTCGGGGGAAATCTGATTTCCTCCGGCGACAGCAGGGTCTCTGGGAGTGCTTCAACGCCGAGAGGGAGCGTACCAGGGACCTGTCCCTGCAAATCAACGCCGCCCAGGGGGTCATTCGTGACCTGCAAAGGCGCGAGAGGGCGGCGTTGGAGGAGGCGCGGCGAGCGGAGGCCAAGCTCCAAGCCGTCACTCAGAAAGCCCGCCTCGACCTCGAGGAGTTCTAGGCTGTCGCTGAGAGGGCCCACCGTGACGCCGAGGAGCTTCAAGCTGCTGTTGAGAGGGCCCGCCGTGACGCCGGGGAGCTTGCGCAGCTGAGGGGGGAGCGTGAAGCCCTTAGCGCGGAGACTGGTCACCTTCGCTCACAGGTGCAGGGACTTCAGTCTGCCGTGTCCCGAGGGGCCGACCGGGAGCGCGAGTTGAAGGCCCGGGCCGACGGTGAGGTTTTTTCTGTTCCCGCGTTACCGTGTTGTTTGTGTTCTGCTCTTTGACTTGGTGGGCTTTTCTGGATGGTTTCTGTAGGCGAAATCGCCAAGCTGCAGGGTTTGCTCGACACGGAGCGCAGCGAGCATGGCGCCCTACGAGATGCGGTCCGCGTCGTCTGCGACGACTTTGGCGTAGTTCCGGAGGAGGGGTCGAGCTCTCTGCCAGCTCGTGTCCTCGGGGTACGTCATCGGCGCCGCGAGATCGCCGTGGACGCGCTTCACATCGGCGTGCGGCGAGCCTTCGGGGTCTTCGGCTCCCATTATTCTGGCATCAACTTTGCCGGGATGAGTGAAGGGTACGCCGCCGGCTACACCGAAGCTGAGCTGGACGGGATCGATGCAGCGGTGTCCGCGTCGGCGGAGGCCCTCGCGAAGCTCTTGGAGGATGAGGCCGCCCCTCCTGCCGACCCCTCGTCAAGTTAACTGTATCGGGCTGGTGCCCAAAAGGTGTAATTATGTCAGTTTTTGAACTTGTTTTGCTTTGGCCATATGGGCCTGTTCTATGACTTTGTTGTGCGAAATATCCCGATCCCCTTTGCTGTTTCCTTTGGGCTCGAAAGCTTAGAATGCGTTGTTGGGTGTGTCAGTAAACTTTGATGAGCGAAGGTGCCGTAGCCGCTAGGGCGTAGGTTTTCTCGCAGTCCGATCAAACTTGCCTGAGCACCGTTCACGCATACTTCTCTTTTTGGCGCCCAAAATTCTAGAAAGGGAGTGTTCGGCTTGAAAAAGAAAAAACGTTTCTTTTAGATGGTGCCAAGCGGCTGGGGTCGGAACCCCTGATAGCCCCCGAGGGGTATGCGATCCTGGAGCAAGGCCGGGGTCGGATACCCCTGAGCTTTAAAGGAAAAGGCCTGAACCGAGGCGGCTCGGGATTTCTTTTTTCGCAAAAGAACCAAACTGGTAGCCCCTGAGGGGTATGCAGCCCTGGAACGAGGCCAGGGTCGGATGCCCCTGAGCTTAAAGGAAAAAACGGAATTGAAGGCAAGCTTATGCAGAACTTGGAAATAAGAGCTATGGGTAAAAGCGCCTTAGCTGTTCTATGTTCCAGGCGTTGCTGAAGACCTGCCCGTCGGGAGTTGCCAGCTTGTAGGTGCCTGGTCATAGCACTTGCACGACGATGAACGGGCCTTCCCATGGGGGAGTCAACTTGTGCCGACCCCTGTTGTCCTGGACGAGGCGGAGTACTAAATCACCGACGTTGAAGGCTCGGCCTTGTACCTTGCGGCTGTGGTAACGCCGTAGGGCCTGCTGGTATTTAGCCGAGTGAAGTAGGGCTACGTCTCGCGCCTCATCGAGTTGATCTTGTGCGTCCTCGAGTAACGCCTGGTTCCCTTGTTCGTCGTATGCCTTGACCCTCGGCGACCCGTACTCCAGATCGGTGGGCAAGATGGCCTCTGACCCGTAGATCATGAAGAATGGGGTGAACCCCGTCACCCGGCTGGGGGTTGTCCTCAAGCTCCAAAGGACTGCGGGAAGCTCCGCAACCCATCGTCCGCCGAACCTTTTAAGGCGGTCGAAGATCCGTGGCTTGAGACCCTGGAGTATCATGCCATTGGCTCGCTAGACTTGCCCATTCGTGCGGGGGTGCGCCACGGCCGCCCAATCCACTCGGATGTGGTGGTCGTCGTAGAACTGGAGGAATCTCTTCCCGGTGAATTGCGTGTCATTGTCGGTGATGATGGAATTTGGGATCCCGAAGCGGTGGATGATGTCGGTGAAGAACTGCACCGCCTGCTCGGACCTGATTTGCGCTACTGGTCTTGCTTCGATCCATTTGGAGAACTTGTCGACAGCGACGAGCAAATGGGTGAAGCCCCCGGGTGCCTTTTTTAAGGGTCCGACGAGATCCAGCCCCCAGACCGCAAACGGCCACGTGATGGGGATGGTTTGCAACGCCTGCGCGGGCAGGTGAGTTTGGCGGGCAAAGAACTGGCATCCTTCACAGGTGCGGACTACCTGGGTAGCATCCGCGACCGCGGTTGGCCAGTAAAAACCTTGTCGGAAGGCGTTGCCAACGAGGGTCCTTGGCGCGGCGTGGTGACCACAAGCTCTGACGTGGATATCCTGGATCAGCGCCTTTCCCTGCTCGATCGGGATGCAGCGCTGGAGGATCCCAGTGTGACTTTTCTTATAGAGCTCCTGGTCGATGATGGTGAAGGATTTGGCACGGCGCGCGATCCTGCGGGCCTCTGTTCTGTCTGCCGGGAGCGTGTCGCGGACGAGGTAGTTGAGGTATGGGGCTCTCCAGTCGATCGGGGGGTCGGCCCCCGCCGCGGGGTCTGCCGTGATTTCCATGACCACGGGGTCGGACGGATCGGCTTCCAGGGCTGAGTCGGGCAAAGCAGCATTGATTCCCTTGGGACTGGTGCTCGGGTCCGGGACAGGTGGCGCGTTGCCAACCTCCCCTGGCTCGGGTCCCGATCCCAGGGCTGGGAGTGCTTCGCCGACCCCTGCTGGCTCTGGATAGCGGATTGAAGGCTTCAACTGGTCGCTAACGAAAACGCCGTCGGGGACAGGCATTCGGCCGGATGCCGCCTTCGCCAGCTCGTCGGCAGCTTCGTTGAAGCGCCTTGCGACGTGGTTGAGCTCTAACCCGTCGAACTTATCTTCGAGCTTACGGACTTCGTCGTAGTAGGCTGCCATTTTGGGGTCGTGGCAGCTCCACTCCTTCATGACTTGTTCGACGACCAACTGGGAATCGCCCCGGACGTCCAGCCGACGGATACCCAGCTCGATGGCGATGCGGAGTCCGTTGAGGAGGGCTTCGTACTCGGCGACATTATGGGATGCAGGAAAATGGAGGCAGATCATGTACCTGATGCGCACGCCCAATGGAGAGACGAAGACGAGACCCGCTCCGGCGCGGGCTCTCATCAGTGACCCGTCGAAGTACATTGTCCAATACTCCTGCTTCTCTAGCGCCGATGAGGTTTGAACCTCCGTCCACTCTGCCACGAAGTCGACAAGTGCCTGGGACTTGATGGCGGTGTGGGGGACGTAGGTGATACCTTGGTCCATGAGCTCGAGCGCCCACTTCGCGATTCTCCCCATAGCATTTGGGTTACGGATTACTTCACCTAACGGGAATGATGAAACGACCGTTACCGGGTGGGAGGTGAAGTAGTGACGCAGCTTCCTCTTCGTGATAAGGATGGCGTAGACGAGCTTCTGGATCTGTGGATAACGTGTCTTGGATTCGGACAAGACTTCGCTGATGAAGTACACCGGGCGTTGCACCTTGAGAGCGTGTCCCTCCTCTTCCCGTTCCACCACTAGGGCCGCGCTAACCACCTGGGTGGTCGCCGCGATGTAGAGCAGGAGGGACTCGCTGTCGGTGGGCGGGACTAGGATCGGGGCCTTCGTCAGGAGGTCCTTGAGTCGGTCAAGTGCCTCTTGGGCCTCGCTGGTCCATTCGAAGCGGTCAGACTTCTTCAGGAGCCGATAGAGAGGAAGACCTCGCTCGCCGAGGTGCGAGATGAAGCGGCTTAGAGCTGCTAGGCATCCCATGACGCGCTGCACCCCCTTCACGTTCCGGATTGGCCCTATGTCGCCGATGGCTGCTATCTTCTCCGGATTTGCTTCGATGCCGCGCACGGAGATGATGAAGCCTAATAGCATGCCCCTTGGGACCCCGAACACACATTTCTCGGGATTGAGCTTAATACGCTTATCCCTCAGCCTTTCGAAGGCTAGCTCTAGGTCGGGAACAAGCTGGTCACCCCTCTTGGATTTAACCATAATGTCATCAACGTAGGCCTCAACAGTCCGCCCAATGAGGTCTCCGAAGCACTTCAGCATGCATCGCTGGAAGGTAGCCCCCGCATTTTTGAGGCCGAACGGCATCTTAACGTAGCAGTAGGGACCAAAAGGGGTGATGAAGGAGGTAGCGAGTTGGTCGGCCTCTTTCATCGCGATCTGATGGTAACCGGAATATGCGTCGAGGAAGCTGAGGGTCTCGCACCCGGCGGTTGAGTCGACTATTTGATCTATGCGTGGCAAAGGAAACGGGTCCTTTGGACACGCTTTGTTGAGACCGGTATAATCGACACACATCCTCCATTTCCCGTTCTTTTTTGGTACAAGGACAGGATTAGCCAGCCACTCGGGGTGGCGCACTTCCTTGATGAACCCGGCCGTCAGAAGCTTCTGGAGCTCTTCGCCAATGGCCTTGCGCCTTTCCTCGTCGAAACGGCGCAAGCCTTGCTTCACTGGTTTGGAGCCGGCCTTGATGTTCAAGGAATGCTCGACGACTTCTCTCGGGATGCCAGGCATGTCCGAGGGCTTCCACGCGAAGACGTCGCTGTTCACGCGGAGGAAGTCGACGAGCGCGCTTTCCTATTTGGGGGATAGGGCCGCGCTGATCCGCACAACCCCTCCGTTGGAACAGCCGGGATCGAGAGGGACTTCCTTGATACCTTCAGTGGGCTCAAAGGAGATGTTCGGCTACTTGGAGTCGGGCTGATCCTCGATGACCTCCGCAAGCTGGACCGCCAAGCCGCTCGTGATGGTGATGGCCGCGGCGTACTCGCAGCACTCTACATCGCACTCGTATGCCTTCTGAAAGGTCGTGCCGACGGTGATGACCCCGTTGGGCCCCGGCATCTTGAGCTTGAGGTAGGTGTAGTTGGGGATTGCCATGAACTTTGCGTAGCACGGCCGTCCCAAGATGGCATTGTTGGAGGTATGCCCTAGAGGCAATCATAGAGATGATGATATTCCATTTGTATCCATGATTTGTATATTGTGTTCATTGAATATCCATTAAAGGCTACTTGAATCGATTTGCAATTATGTGAATTGTATGTGAAACTCTTTACTTGTATGGTTATTCTAAAGTTGTCCCTAGTCGGAGTTCATGTGAGGACACACATGAATATTAGACTAGCACATGTATTAGTTGATGACTATGTTCACAAGTCTAGACATGGAGATGTTGAACTAATAATGTGGACACATGTGGAGACATGTGTTAGGACTGACCCAACACGAGAAGTAGTTCTCTCTTTAAAACAACATATACGCTTTGTCCTTAGACCTGAGATTGTCGCATGTATTCTAGATGTGGATCGACCTACTTAGGGGCTATCAAACGCTACGCCGTAACAGGGTAGTTATAAAGGTAGTTTTCGGGTTTGTCAAGAAGCATGCTATGAGACATGGTCAATCAAGATGGGATTTGCCCCTCTCTGATTGAGAGTGATATCTCTGGGCCCCTCGAGTGATCGGATCCGAAAATGCATGGCCATGCTACGTACGGTTAAGAGTTAACCTACAAAGGGATTCCGAATCACAGGATCGAGAAAGAGCGGTCGGCTTGAAGCTAGACCAAATATCGTGAGGCAAAGGGAATAGCATGTATATTATGTTGTGATGGTTCGTCTGATATGATCTTCGTGTGCGTATAGGAGTTGGCACGTCTTGCTAGAGGCCGCTACCGACTATTGGGCCGAGCAGGAGTACTCGGGCCATGTCTATACGTATCCGAACCCATAGGGTCACACACTTAAGGGGCTGGAAGCCCAATTCGGATCTGATCCGAGTTGGATTAGGTTTAGAAGTACTAATGGGCCTCGGATCCAGAGGCCCATCAGGAACCTCTATAAATAGAGGGGTGGGGGCGCCCTAGGGTTTACACCTTTTGGCGAAACACACCTGCCGCGCCTCCCACGCCCTCGCCTGTTGCAACTCGTGGATCTAGCAGTCCGGCTTGCGACGCTTCCTTCCTGCACGTGTGGATACCTTGGAGGTGTTGCGCCTGCAGCACTTGGACGAGCCACCGACGAGCCGCCGACGAGCCACGACGAGCCGACGACGAGCCGCGGCACCGGAGGCGATCTTGCTGCACGTGGACGAGCTGCTGAGGAGCTGTTGGACGTGATCGACTACGTACGACTACGTGATCGTCTTCACTGCATCGACGCATATCTACATCTTCCGCAGCAGTAGTGCGTCGAGTGGTAATCCTGTGATCCTTATACGGCAGTCATTCCTGGTTTTACGCGGTAGAAATTTTGATTTGCGCTAGCGTAGCCTACCTCGGCGAAATTAGATTTCCCAAATTCGGCTTGGAAGATGGAGTTTCGGGCCTCCGAAGTTTGGAACGTTAGGACGCCTAACTCTATTTTGCAGGATGTATGTATGTATCTTGTGATCAGTATGGCCCCCTTGTGTATGTGATGCATGTGTGTAACTCATTCGTGACCTGCGTGTTGCGCGTACGACAACACGGTAGGAGCCATATGTGTTGTCACTTTACTGTATTTAATGGTTTGCGTACCAATCTGTGATGATCCAAGCAACTATGTAATCTTCACTACTAGATTCTTTACTAGCTATTAGGCGTAATAGCATGCTCTAGTTCTTGGAGGACTCATCACCAGGAGGATGGCGCACATGGAACATGGAGATGGAGATCACCATGGTGAACAGGTTCTATGGAGATGGAGATCACCATATGAAAATGGGTCATACTGTGTCACAACTGTGTGAATGCTATTCTGCTTATGTTTTACTTTCTGCATGCTGTGATGTTAGAAGTAGAACGATCCCTCACAAAGTTTAAGTTAGTATGCCCTCCCAACTAAAACTTGCACCATCCCATGTCTTGTACAATTAGTGGTGGGTCTATGATATTAGGGTGCCACTAGTTTTCCTTGACTAGACGGGTTTGTGTCGGACACTTACACGCATAAGGGTTGGTTTGCTTAACGAGGTTATCTTAACGGTTAAGGACCTTGGGGCATAAAGGTTGGGCACCGAGACATAGAGATGTCACCCAACAACAGGAGTCATATGTGATATGATTAGCAAAAGTTGCTTACCGATCTACCTTGTTTGCTAGCGGTGATGCTAAAGCTCACTAGTAGACTTGTTAGTTGTGGATCCTGAATCACTAAGTTTCAATAGAGGGATATTGTTTTTAGTGGGAGTAGATTCTGTTAAAATAGTTTAATGTAATTTGCTCTATCATGGATACGTTTGTCTTAGTGTATTTTGCATTACTTTTGTTGTAGATTAAATGGCACCTAGCAACACCACCGCATCGTTTGCTTTGCGTTCGGTCCTTGAGAAGGACAAGTTGAATGGAACAAACTACTCGGATTGGATCCGTAACCTGAAAATTGTTCTCAGGGCTAAGAAAAAGGAAGATGTTCTAGACACCCCACTACCACCAGTACCTGCTGATGATGCATCTGCTGCCGTTAAGGCTGCTTACAAGAAGGCATTTGATGCTAATCTTGAGGTAAGCTGCCTTATGCTTGCTTGCATGGAACCCGAGCTGCAGATGCAGTTCGAAACAAATCATGAGGCTCACGATATGATCGTGGCGCTCAAGGACATGTTCCAGACACAGGCTAGGACCGAAAGGTTCAATGTGTCCAAAGCCTTTCTGGAGTGCAAGTTAGCAGAAGGCGCAGCAGTAGGACCACATGTAATCAAGATGGTTGGTTACACTCAGCGATTGGAGAAGCTGGGCTTCCCAATGGGCAAAGAGTTGGCCACTGACTTCATTCTTTCATCTCTTCCGCCTAGCTATGGGAACTTCATCTCGAACTACCATATGCATGGGACGGAGAAGGGTTTGAATGAACTGTGTGGTATGCTCAAGACAGCAGAGGTAGACATGAAGAAAAGCGCTAGTACTAGCCATGTGATGGCTATACAGAACAAGCCCAGCTTTAAGAAGAAGGGCAATTCTCGGAAGAAGAAGGGCAAGGCTGGAACGTCCAAGCCAAACCCACCGCCCAAGGTTAAAGCTGGACCTGGACCTGCTCCAGACAAAGAGTGCTTTTACTGTCATGAACTTGGTCACTGGAAGAGAAACTGCAAGCAGTACCTAGCTTCGTTGAAGAATGGCGGAAGTAAGAGTACTTCTACCTCAGGTACGCTTGTTGTTAATGTTATAGACAACATATTTCTTGCTGATACAATTATTAATTCTTGGGTATTTGATACCGGATCGGTTGCTCATATTTACAATTCGATGCCGGGAATGATAAGAAGTAGAAGCGTGGAAAGAGGAGAAGTTGATTTCCGCGTGGGCAATAATGCAAGAGTTGCTGCGTTGACCGTCGGGACGATGCAACTCCACCTCCCGTCAGGATTTATTATGGAGTTGAATAATTGTTATTTTGTTCCTAGTTTAAGTCGAAACATTTTGTCTCCTTCATGTTTGATGAAGGATGGTTATTCATTTGCGAGTGAAAACAATGGTTGTGTGATCTGTAAGAATAATATGTTTATAGCTTTTGCACCCATTGTGAATGGATTATTTGTTTTAAATCTTGATGGTTCACTTGTCTGTAATGTAAGTGCTAAAAGGTCTCGGCCTAATGATTTGAGTCCTACCTACTTGTGGCATTGTCATTTGGGTCATATAAGTGAAAAGCGCATGAAGAAGCTCCATTCTGATGGACTTCTAACTTCATTTGATTTTGAATCATACGAGACATGCGAGGCTTGCTTGCTAGGCAAGATGACCAAGACGCCTTTCACAGGATTTCCTGAGAGAGCAGTAGACTTGTTGAAACTCGTACATAGTGATGTATGCGGACCAATGAGCACGACGGCTAGAGGAGGATTCCAATACTTCATAACTTTCACTGATGATTTTAGTAGATATGGTTATGTCTACTTGATGAGGCACAAGTCTGAAACCTTTGAAAAGTTTAAGGAATTTCAGAATGAAGTTGAAAATCAGCGTGGCAAGAAAATTAAGGCCTTACGATCTGATCGTGGAGGCGAGTATTTGAGCCACGAGTTTAGCAATCATCTAAAGAGTTGCGGAATTGTTCCACAACTTACGCCGCCTGGAACACCTCAGAGAAACGGTGTGTCCGAGCGACGTAATCGAACTTTGTTAGACATGGTTCGATCAATGATGAGCCAGTCGGACCTACTGTTGTCATTTTGGGGATACGCTCTAGAAACAGCAGCTTTCACACTTAATAGGGTACCATCTAAATCCGTAGTTAAGACACCATATGAGATATGGACTGGAAAGGTTCCTAGTTTGTCTTTTCTAAAGATTTGGGGATGTGAAGTGTTTGTCAAGCGACTTCAGTTGGACAAGATCACACCCAAGTTGGATAAGTGCATTTTCGTGGGATATCCAAAGGAAACTTTGGGATATTATTTCTACAACCGATCAGAAGGCAAAGTGTTTGTCGCTCGGAATGGGGTTTTCCTAGAGAAAGAGTTTCTCAAAGGAGAAAAGAGTGGAAAGACAGTGCATCTTGAAGAAGTTCAAGATGAGCCGATCGGGCAAGAATCAATGAGTGATGCTAACGTAGCAGAACAAGTTGAGATACCCATGGCAAGAGAAGCACCGCCACAACCACGAAGGTCGGCAAGGCTCCGCGAAATGCGGGAAATATTATTGTTGGACAATGATGAGCCTGCGACATATGCAGAAGCAATGATGGACCCAGACTCCGAAAAATGGCAGAGTGCCATGCAACACGAAATAGAGTCCATGGGAGACAATCAAGTTTGGAACTTGGTTGACCCGCCTGATGGTGTTAAAGCCATAGAGTGCAAGTGGATCTATAAGAAGAAAAAGGACATGGATGGAAATGTTTACATCTATAAAGCACGACTTGTCGCAAAAGGTTTTCGACAAGTTCAAGGAGTTGACTACGACGAGACCTTCTCGCCCGTAGCGATGCTTAAGTCCATTCGGATTATTCTAGCTATAGCTGCATATTTCGATTATGAGATATGGCAGATGGATGTCAAGACAGCTTTCCTGAATGGAAACCTAGCTGAGGACGTGTATATGATACAGCCCGAGGGTTTTGTCGATCCAAAAAATGCTGGAAAGGTATGCAAGCTTCAGAGATCCATTTATGGATTGAAGCAAGCATCTAGGAGTTGGAACATTCGTTTTGATGAAGTGGTCAAAGGGTTTGACTTCACCAAGAACGAAGAAGAGTCTTGTGTTTACAAGAAGGTTAGTGGGAGCTCTGTAGTATTTCTAATCTTATATGTGGATGACATATTACTGATTGGAAATAACATTCCTATGCTTGAGTCCGTAAAGACTTCACTGAAAAATAGTTTTTCGATGAAGAACTTAGGGGAAGCGGCATATATTCTGGGCATTAAGATCTATAGAGATAGATCGAGAAGGCTTATAGGTTTAAGCCAAGATACTTACATTGACAAAGTGTTGAAGCGGTTCAGCATGGAAGAGGCAAAGAAAGGGTTCTTGCCTATGTTACATGGCATACATCTCAGCAAGACTCAGTGTCCTTCGACTGCTGATGAGCGGGATCGCATGAGTAGAGTGTCATATGCCTCGGCTATTGGATCTATCATGTATGCAATGATAAGTACTCGCCCAGATGTTTCATATGCGCTAAGTATGACAAGCAGACACCAATCTGATCCAGGTGAGAGTCACTGGACAGCGGTGAAAAACTTTTTAAGTACTTGAGAAGGACTAAAGATATGTTCCTCGTCTATGGAGGTGAGGAGGAGCTCGTTGTAACAGGTTACACCGATGCTAGTTTCCAAACCGACAGAGATGATTCAAAGTCACAATCAGGATTTGTGTTCACGCTAAATGGTGGTGCTGTTAGTTGGAAGAGTTCCAAGCAGGAGACGGTGGCCGATTCTATGACAGAAGCCGAGTACATCGCGACTTCGGAAGCCGCGAAGGAAGGTGTTTGGATAAGGAATTTCCTCATTGAGCTTGGTGTGTTCCCGAATGCGTCCAGCCCATTGAATCTCTACTGTGATAACAATGGGGCAATTGCGCAAGCAAAGGAGCCAAGCTAGAAGAACAAACACGTAATGCGGCGATTTCATCTCATTCGAGACTTCGTTAACCGGGGTGAGATCAAGATATGCAAAATACACACGGATCCGAACATTTCTGATCCGTTGACAAAACCACTCCCGCAGGCTAAGCATGATGCGCATGTAAGAGCTATGGGTATTAGGTACCTTCTAGATTGACTCTAGTGCAAGTGGGAGACTGTTGGAGGTATGCCCTAGAGGCAATCATAAAGATGATGATATTCCATTTGTATCCATGATTTGTATGTTGTGTTCATTGAATATCCATTGAAGGCTACTTGAATTGATTTGCAATTATGTGAATTGTATGTGAAACTCTTTACTTGTATGGTTATTCTAAAGTTGTCCCTAGTCGGAGTTCATGTGAGGACACACATGAATATTAGACTAGCACATGTAGTAGTTGATGACTATGTTTCACAAGTCATGGACATGGAGATGTTGAACTAATAATGTGGACACATGTGGAGACATGTGTTAGGACTGACCCAACACGAGAAGTAGTTCTCTCTTTAAAACAACATATACGCTTTGTCCTTAGACCTGAGATTGTCGCATGTATTCTAGATGTGGATCGACCTACTTAGGGGCTATCAAACGCTACGCCGTAACAGGGTAGTTATAAAGGTAGTTTTCGGGTTTGTCAAGAAGCATGCTATGAGACATGGTCAATCAAGATGGGATTTGCCCTTCTCTGATTGAGAGTGATATCTCTGGGCCCCTCGAGTGATCGGATCCGAAAATGCATGGCCATGCTACGTACGGTTAAGAGTTAACCTACAAAGGGATTCCGAATCACAGGATCGAGAAAGAGCGGTCGACTTAAAGCTAGACCAAATATCGTGAGGCAAAGGGAATAGCATGTATATTATGTTGTGATGGTTCGTCTGATATGATCTTCGTGTGCGTATAGGAGTTGGCACGTCTTGCTAGAGGCCGCTACCGACTATTGGGCCGAGCAGGAGTACTCGGGCCATGTTTATACGTATCCGAACCCATAGGGTCACACACTTAAGGGGCTGGAAGCCCAATTCGGATCTGATCCGAGTTGGATTAGGTTTAGAAGTACTAATGGGCCTCGGATCCAGAGGCCCATCAGGAACCTCTATAAATAGAGGGGTGGGGGCGCCCTAGGGTTTACACCTTTTGGCGAAACACACCTGCCGCGCCTCCCACGCCCTCGCCTGTTGCAACTCGTGGATCTAGCAGTCCGGCTTGCGACGCTTCCTTCCTGCACGTGTGGATACCTTGGGAGGTGTTGCGCCTGCAGCACTTGGACGAGCCGCCGACGAGCCACGACGAGCCGACGACGAGCCACGGCACCGGAGGCGATCTTGCTGCACGTGGACGAGCTGCTGAGGAGCTGTTGGACGTGATCGACTACGTACGACTACGTGATCGTCTTCACTGCATCGACGCATATCTACATCTTCCGCACCAGTAGTGCGTCGAGTGGTAATCCCGTGATCCTTATACGGCAGTCATTCCTGGTTTTACGCAGTAGAAATTTTGATTTGCGCTAGCGTAGCCTACCTCGTATCCCATCAGGCATGGTAGGTTCTGCGGAATCCCACCACCTCGAAGGTAAGGACCTCCTTATGGTAGTTGGATGGGGTCCTGAACGTAACGGGCAAGTCGATTTGCCCGAGAGGCGTCGCCTGCTTCCCTGGCACGACGCCATGGAAAGGTGCCTTGCTGGGACGGAGGCGGGAAAGGTCGATCCCCATGGCGTCGAGAGTCTCGGCGTAGAGGAGGATGAGGCCGCTACCCCCATCCACGAGTACCTTGGTGAGGCGCGTCGTGCCGACGATGGGGTCGACGACGAGAGGGTAACGCCCCGGATGCCGGACGCGTCCAGGGTGGTCGGACCTATCGAAGGTGATGGCCAGCCCCGACGAGTCAAGGAAGGCCGAAGTCGCAGGCTCGGCCGCGTAGACCTCCCGGCGCTCCAGCTTTTGCTGGCGCTTGGTGTCGTACACCGCGGAGCCGCCGAAGATCATGAAGCAGCCGTCAACCTTGGGGAAGCCGTCTTCCTTCTCTTCGTCGCCCTTCTTTTCCTCATCGGGCTTCTGCTTCGGATCGCCTTTCACTGGATTGCCCACGAAGTATCTCTTCATGAGGTTGCAGTCTTTGTAGGCGTGCTTTACGGGGAACTCGTGGTTCGGGCACGGTCCCTCCAGCAACTTGTCGAAGAAGCTGGGAGTGCCCTCGGGGGGCGGCTGCCCCCGCTTGCGCTCGACCGCGGCCACGAGGGGGGCTTCGCGCCGTTGTTTGCCCTTCTTCTTCTGCTGGCGGTTGGAGGTACCTTCGTCGGCGTCCTCCTCCCGTTTCGCCTTGCCTTAGGAACGGTCGAAGATCGCTCCGACGGCCTCTTCGCCCGAGGCATAGCTAGTGGCGATATTGAGGAGCTCTTCAGTGGTTCACGGGCCTCGGCGCCCCAGCTCATGGACGAGGGGCCGGCAGGAGGTTCCTGCTAGGAAGGCTCCTATGACTTTGGCGTCCGCGACGTTGGAGAGCTCGGTGCGCTTTCTGGAGAAGCGCCGGATGTAATCCCGGAGGGATTCGTCCGCCCCCTGGCGACAGCTCCGGAGATCCCAGGAGTTGCCGGGGCGCGTGTACGTGCCCTGGAAGTTTCCTATGAAAACCTACTTCAGGTCGTTCCAGCTGCGAACGCGTCCCGAAGGGATATGTTCTAGCCAAGCTCGCATGGAGTCGGCCAGGAAAAGGGGTAGGTTACGGATGATAAACAGGTCATCATCCGCCCCGCCAGCTTGACATGCAAGCCAGTAATCGCTGAGCCACACTCCAGGATTCGTCTCCCCTGAGTATTTGGCTATACTCGTGGGTTGCCTGAAGCGCGGCGGAAAAGGCGCGTTCAGGATGCGCGTAGAGAAGGCCCGGGGCCCAGCCGGACCAGGGATCGGGCTGCGGTCTTCCCCGCTGTCGTAGCGCCCGCCACGGTGGACGTGGTTGTTGGGATACGAGGTAGGCTACACTAGCGCAAATCAAAATTTCTACCGCGTAAAACCAGGAAGAACTGCCGTATAAGGATCACGGGATTACCACTCGACGCACTACTGGTGCGGAAGATGTAGATATGCGTCGATGCAGTGAAGACAATCACGTAGTCGTACGTAGTCGATCAACGTAGTTGTACGTAGTCGATCAACGTAGTCGTACGTAGTCGATCACGTCAACGTCCAGCAGCTCGTTCACGTGCAGCAAGATCGCCTCCCGTGCCGCGGCTCGTCGTCGGCTCGTCGTGGCTCGTCGGCGGCTCGTCCAAGTGCTGCAGGCGCAACACCTCCAAGGTATCCACACGTGCAGGGAGGAAGCGTCGCAAGCCGGACTGCTAGATCCGCAAGTTGCAACAGGCGAGGGCATGGGAGGCGTGGCAAGTGTGTTTCGCCAAAAAGGTGTAAACCCTAAGGCGCCCCCACCCCTCTATCTATAGAGGTTCCTGACGGGCCTCTGGGTCTGAGGCCCATTAGTACTTCTAAACCTAATCCAACTCGGATCAGATCCGAATTGGGCTTTCAGCCCCTTAAGTGTGTGACCCTATGGGTTCGGATACGTATAGACATGGCCCGAGTACTCCTACTCAGCCCAATAGTCGGTAGCGGCCTCTAGCAAGACGTGCCAACTCCTATACGCACACGAAGATCATATCAGACGAACCATCACAACATAATATACATGCTATTCCCTTTGCCTCACGATATTTGGTCTAGCTTTAAGCCGACCGCTCTTTCTCGATCCTGTGATTCGGAATCCCTTTATAGGTTAACTCTTAACCGTACGTAGCATGGCCATGCATTTTCGGATCCGATCACTCGAGGGGCCCAGAGATATCACTCTCAATCAGAGAGGGGCAAATCCCATCTTGATTGACCATGTCTCATAGCATGCTTCTTGACAAACCCGAAAACTACCTTTATAACTACCCTGTTACGGCGTAGCGTTTGATAGCCCCTAAGTAGGTCGATCCACATCTAGAATACATGCGACAATCTCAGGTCTAAGGACAAAGCATACATGTTGTTTAAAGAGAGAACTACTTCTCGTGTTGGGTCAGTCCTAGCACATGTCTCCACATGTGTCCACATTATTAGTTCAACATCTCCATGTCCATGACTTGTGAAACATAGTCATCAACTAATACATGTGCTAGTCTAATATTCATGTGTGTCCTCACATGAACTCCGACTAGGGACAACTTTAGAATAACCATACAAGTAAAGAGTTTCACATACAATTCACATAATTGCAAATCAATTCAAGTAGCCTTCAATGGATATTCAATGAACACAACATACAAATCATGGATACAAATGGAATATCATCATCTCTATGATTGCCTCTAGGGCATACCTCCAACACGTGGTAGCCTCGATCTACCCCGTCCTCCCTGTCCGCGCGGGAGCGTCTCCGCGCGTTCAGGGTGTCGCGGGCATTGCGGACGAGGCCGACGCGCTGGTGGACGGATCGAGCCTCGCCTCCCGCGGGTGGCGGAGTCCGTCGGCCGGACGCGGCCTGATTCGCCCCCGGAGGGGGTTGATGGACAGATTCCCCCCGCCTTTCTGGGGGCGCGTCGGGCGTCGCCCGGCTGGCGTTCTGCCCGCGTCACCGGGACGCCGAACTTTCCGCCTGCTGGACGGCAGCGCATTCGAGCAGGTTGCGCATCTCTTGGCACGCCCGTCGCTCCTCGGGCGTCGCTGGTTCGGCGAGCTGTCGGAGCAACACCGTCGCGGCTGCGACGTTTTGGCTAGCGCGGGCGAAGAGCTGCGGACGCTCCTCGTCTGCGCAGATGTGTTGCTGGACGTCGCGCGCCCGTTGTCGCGCTCCCCCCTCGTGGTGGGGGTGCTCAACTTCTTGGCGGGCGCCCGCGCACGCCTCTGGTTGCCGAGAGCTCTCCGGGGCCCTTGGCGAGGCTCCGGTTGTAGCTGCGGCGCGCGAGGGGGGAGCCCTTTGTCTCCCCTCGGCATCGTTGCCGTTGGATCATTCGGAGTGCGCGTCGGCCATGAGGCACTCGCACGAGGGGTGTGGACTCCCGCTACTGGAGCCAGCGTTAGAGATCGCCCTCGTTGCGCCAACGAGCTCGTTGCTCGCGGGCGACGCGGTCATGGACCGCGCTAGGAGGAGTCTGTAAGCCCCCGTGGCGTTGCGTAGCCCGAAGGGCTGTCCCCCTCGTGAGGTCCTTCCAGTGGGCGAGCGGCCGTTCGCCGCCGTCCCGTCAGCGAGGCCGGGGGCAGCTGAGCGAGCGGGTAGGACGAGGATAGGGATCAGCTTGATCCCTTCCCCAGTGGCAAGGAAGTCCAGGCTCCCGAATCGGATCAGGGAGCCCGGAGCAAAGCTACCATCGCAATTGGCCATCTGAGGCTGGGAATGTACGCGCAAAGGTCCCCTACCTGGCGCGCCAACTGTCGTTGTCAAGATTGGCGGATCAAGACTTAGACTAGTAAATTTCTTTTATGCGCGTAAAGCCTCAGGTGGTGGCGTGGGAGACACGGGTTTAGACTGGTTCGGGCAAGGGAAGCCCTACGTCCAGTATCGAGGATATTCGTGTTGCCCACGCGGGGTTCTGTAGTAGGGGGTTACAGATCGACGAGAGAGGGACTGGTCCCAAGTCTCTTCCGTGCTTGTGCTCTTAGGGAGAGTAGTGGTGTGCTGTGGCTTGCGGGGGAGAAGAAGCCGATCCCTCCTCCGGCCCTGGGTTCCTCCTTTTATATCGCAAGGGGGGTGGCCGGAGTTACAGCTGGGATCGGGTGAAGAGGACCGTAAAGTGTAAAGCGTAGAATGGTAAAGAATACGGCAGGAAGGAGGAGCAAGTTCCTAGACGCCCGACGCCTCCGCCGGCCCCTGGCGAACGCCGGCGTGCATGCCAGAGGGGGAGGCGGTCGTGTGCCAACTGTCGTTGCTTCCTACAAATAGCTCTTTCGGTACTCGTAGGCGTCGGGTCATGATGAAGGCGTTTCGTTGTTATCCTGGTGTCTGTTGGGGAGGACGGTGGATGCTACCGTTCAGACGACGGCTCCTGGAGAGAGGGCGTCACATCCTTGCTGCTGGGCGCGCGGGACCCGAGGGCGCGCGGGGCCCGAGGACAGGCCGGTCTCTCCTCCGCTCCGGTCGGCGCAGGCCATGAGTACCCTGCGGCGAATGGGAGCGAGCCGCCAGCACTGTAGCTTGTACAGTGCGGTCGTGCACGGGTACTTGCGACGGGTTGCGTGAGGGGCGCGGTCATTCCTTCCCTCTGCCAGGCTTGCGGCGCATTTATGGCGAAGCCGACGGGGGGACCCACAGGATTTTGTCTGTCTTGCCCACCTGGACCGCATCCGAGGGGGATGCCTGCCCCGGGGGCCCCAGCGCGCCCGACCCCTCCGCTTGGGGTCGGACGAGGCGGAACTTCATGGCAAGGGGTCGGGCGCCTCCGACCCCGAGGCCGCAGTCGGACGAGGCGGAAGCCTCGTGGAGGGAGGCCGGGCGTTCCCGACCCTGAGGCCGCGGTCGGGCGAGGCGGAGTTTCGATTATGCTTAGGTGGGCCCGGGCCTTCGCGTTTGCTCCTTTAAGCGGTATGTTAGGGTATCGTTAATATTTCCCCCAACAATATCTACATGTAAATTTTGGCTCATATCATTTTTTTGTGTTTGCGTCGCCGTACTAATTAACTTTGTCTTCCATTTTATGTAGGATGCTAATTCGGACGTGCCGACATGAAGCGTACCTCCATGTTGGCTTCATGGATCCATCCGTAGTGAACCAAGCCCAGATACGAGATTTTCCAGACAAAACGTTGTTGGCAGTATACAATTCCCTAGACAGACAAAAATTAAAGGATCACATACTACTTCCATACAACTTCAAGTAAGTGTGTGTATACCGTCTATTTTCATTTTCTTTTTCCTTACCTGATTAATGTTAGTTACCTCTAATGTATATGAACCTCTAATATATATGAACATTTACGTACGCAGCTCCCACTGGATCCTCATTATTATTGACATTGATCGAAGTCACGTCACTGTCTTCGATTTGTAGGAGAGATCCGAAAGAGTACCAAGACGTGCAAGACATGCTAGACACGTAATAATTCTGGACCTCTATCTCTATACAAAATTTTGTTTCCTAAATTTTCATCTAACACTATATCATTCATTATTGTAATCCGCAGAGCATAGAGAGAATTCATCAGGGCAGACAGATCAGGTCAATTCAAAGAAAAACTTACATGGAGAATGGACTTCCCTGTACATATGAAGTCTGCACATTTTGTACATTCTATAGCGCGAATATTTAATAACTTAATTAGTTTTTCCCACTAAAGTGCTTAAGACAGGAACCTAGGAATGATAATCTATGTGGCTACTATGTCTGTAAGCACATGCACAATTTATTGGGACCCAAGATCATCAAGGCCACGGAGCACGAATTTAAAGTATGTAAAATAAAACTATTAATAGTTATTTATTTTCTACAATTGTTCGTGTAAAATTCATATATATGTATCCAAATTACAGATGTGGAATATTCAATGGGGACTCTTGAAGAAGGAAAGAGTCGCGGCAATATGTGTAGGTCTCATTGGATTTCTGGTGGATGAAGTGGTAAATCCATAAGGAGACTTTCATTACGATGGACGAAAATTAGACGCTCCCAGCACCTCGACGGGAAGATCATCGTAGATAAATATATAGTTTGAGTACACTAATTAGATTTGTATATATATAGTATGCTAAGAATTGTATAGTATTTGTATAAATACTTGATTTATTTAAATACTAGTTTAATTTGATTGATAATTTCATTATAAAAAAAATTCTCAACTACTAAAGGTTAACTAAAGAGTACGTGATGCATGAAATAATAAGTGCCATGCACCAGTTTGATTCGTTTAAATACTAGTTTGATTGATTTCATTATAAAAAAAACTTCTCAACTACTAAAAAGTTAACTAAAGGGGTACGTGATATGCACGAAATTATAGGTACCATGCAGGAGCCTGCATGGCGCTATATGCATGCACTTTAGTCCCGGTTTGTAAAACAAATCGTGACTAAAGAGGTAACCTTTAGTCCTGGTTTGTAACACCAACCGGGACTAAAGGAGTCTATGCAGCGCCTGACGTGGCAGCCCCGTTAGTTCTGGTTGGTTTTACAAATCGGGAATAAAAGGGGGTCTTATATCCCGGTTGAGGGACCCGTGATAAAAGACCCCCCTTTATCTCGACGGATTAATCCCGGATGCATTTTCGGGAGATATGCACCCTACGAACCGGTACTAATAATACCGAGTTCGACGGATTAATCTCGGATGCATTTTTTGGAGATATGCACCTTATGAACCGATACTAATAATACATGATGCCATTGTTTTTATATTGACACTAAAAAAGAGGGCATGTCTCTTGTGTCTCGCAAAATTGCACCTTTCTATCTCATTACTTCTAATATTTCTTTTATGGATAGTGATTTGCCTATAAAAACTTTATCAATCTTTATAACATCTGCAAAGTCGTAACGAGCATCTAATAATTACAATATATTTCGCGTTAGAAATTAACTTATCTTACTTTTCCCTCGCCATCCCGTCTCGGTCATGTGCGGAAAATACACCGTCCAATACCTCATCTATCTCTAGTAGTCTTTCAATAAATATTATCTCAAATTACTTTCAGCGTTATTGGGAGAGTTGATTTTCAGTCTTCCAATAGTCTCATTCTAATTCAGAAGAATCACAACTTCTCCATTATTTAAAAAGAGTTGGAGCGAATTATTAGGTTGTTCTAAGTTAAAGGGAAGACTGAACTCTGACGGGGAAAGGGAGTGGAGATGCTCTAAGGGGGTGTTTGGATCTCTAGGACCTCCTAAAATTTATATCACATCGAATATTCGAGGCTAATTAGAAGGACTAAATATTAGCTAATTATAAAACTAATTACACATATGGAGGTTAATTCATGAGACGAATCTATTAAGCCTAATTAATCCATCATTAGCACATGTTACTGTAGCATCACATTGTCAAATCATGAACTAGGCTTAATAGATTCGTCTCGCAAATTACTGCAATTGATTTTATAATTAATCTATATTTAATATTTCTAATTAGTATCTAAATTAACAGAAATTTTAGGAGGTAAACAAACACCCCGACCCGCGCAAATGTCGCGCCGAAACCGAGCCACCAACAGCATCGGTCAATCGCATCCCTGCTCTGCGCAAACTGCGAGCAGGGCTGAGCATAGCAGAGCCGGACGGGGAAACCCGGCTACCTTTTTGACTCCACAGTGGCGCCTCGGCATGTGTCCCACCAACCATCACGCCGCAACTCCATGCCGCTTTCCCTCCTCCACCTCCTTTACCCGGTTCACTCCCAGTCCAGCACCACCCGCAGCATCGCTAGTCGGCAGTCGGCTAGTGCTCCTCCCACCCGCTGCCTAAAGATCCCACGCCGGCCACCGCCTTTCTATCCCTTCCTCCATGGAGTCCCACAACGCCGCCGCCGCCGCCTAAAGCTCCCTCCTTTCTTCACCGTCAGCCAATGGCCGCCGCCGTCACGATGCTCGTCGCGGCGGCGCTCTTGCTGGCCCTGCTGCCGCGGGCGGCGGACGCGGCGGTGGGGGTGAACTGGGGCACCGTGTCGGCGCACCGCATGCCGCCGCCCGTCGTCGTGGACCTCCTGCGCGCCAACGGGATCGCCAAGGTCAAGCTCTTCGACGCCGACCCGGCCGTCCTGCGCGCGCTCGCCGGCAGCGGGGTGCAGGTCATGGTGGGCATCCGGAACGAGGCGCTCGCGGGGATCGCGGCCTCTCCCGCCGCCGCCGACGCCTGGGTCGCGCAGAACGTCTCTCGCTACGTCGCCGCCAGGGGCGGCGTCGACATACGGTGAGTACAGCGCTGCCTGCCGCTTTTCTTAGTACGCGTTCCTTGTCTTCCGCTCGGCTGCTGCAAAACAGCTGTGGGTGCTTGCTTAGTACTACCTGTTTCTTGCTTGGTCTTTTGATTTCTTGAATGGAATGAAAGCTGTTCATATGATCCTTTCCGCTTGGCATGTCGGCATGTTTGCACATTTTTTTTCTTTTGAAATAGCGCATGTTTGCACGTTAGCTGCTTGAGTTTATGTCTGTGCGACTGGCAAACGATCAGTCCCTGTTGGCTGTTGCCCTTTGACAAACGATCAGTCCCTGTTGAATGACAGCTGTTTATGTCATGATGGACTTGGACCACATAATCTGTGTTGTTCTTTTTTCAGTGCTGTTGATCGAGTGGTCCTTCTGATTGCGTTGTAGTATTGTACTTCTCTGCTGTGTCACTCTGTCAGTGTTTTTCAGTTCACTGATTGACCAGCGGTTGAGAATTCGAATTGTGTAATAGGTAAGGTAATCATATTTATCTCATTATTTGTAAATTCTGGAAATGACCATTTTTTTCGTCTATGAACTGTTGCTCAGCAATTCTTTCAGTCAAGCTTTTTAGCAACATAAAAGGACCAAATTAGAGCTGAAACGATACTTGACTCTACGCCACTAGACAGCTTGGGGTGTTTTTTCTTTCTTTTCTTTGTCTTTTACCACCAATGATGCTTTGCACCAAGTATGCACTGTTCATCTGTCTGAAACTTCTACCAGGGTATTTGTCCAGAATATGAGGAATGTAGGTATTTTTCTTTTTGAAGGGATTTTCAGGAATCGTTGTAATTGTATAGTGTATGTATCACACGATGGACCTGTTTTCTGACGGTTATTGTACATGCAAAGCTTGGTTCGAATGGCCTCTAGAGTTTGTGTACTTTTTTGTATAATCACCAGATGACCAGAATGCTTTTTTCCGAGGCACTAACGATACATCTTTTGTGAAACATATCATGATTCAAGATTCATCTAAACTGTAAACTATGATGGTTGTTCTTTGCAATTCATGGTGAACTGTTCTTCCAGAATGCATCAGCCTCTGTTCTTCTTCATCTTTTCCTTTACAGATGCAACATGTTAGATATCAGAATCTGTGAATTCCAAATTTATTTAGATTCATTAACTCTTTGAGATGTCCACTTTGACTCTGTTTATGTGCTTCAAATCTGCATATTATATTAGGCAAATTGGCCATTTTTATGTAGATGCATATTTCTAATCCTCTGCCTGGTACATTTCTGGTGCATAGCTCATTATGGTGCTTAGTGCTGACTTTTCCGTTTTAGTTCATCTCCTAGGATACAGCACTGGCACGTAACTGGATTTTGAGTCCAACAGTTGTGCATGAACCTGCTACCCACACAAAAAGGTATAGGCAGTCAAAAGGGAAAACGGATAAGCATATATTATGGACACAGTAGCAGACATTCTTTCCATGTCAAAAGAAGGAAAAGTGGGGCGAAAAAGGAGTAAGACATAACTTTCTGTGCGGACCATAGCTATGATAGCAATCTGGCATGAGCATACACCCGTACACACACTGAATTCGCTTCATATGCTGGGAAACTTTTGTAGGTGTAACTGTCAACTGTGTAAGTCGCGCTGCAAAGTAATGCACTGGGAGCGGACCATATATATGGCATATTGGCATGTTTATTCCACAACGTGTTCTGGTTGCTTCTGCCATGCTTGATCTTGGTAGCTTATAAGAGCATTCTGTCATTTGTCGTGGCTTTTCTGTCCCTATACCAGTTTATTTGATTGTAAGCTCATGCCTAACGAACCAATTTATTGTTCCAGCAGCACATCCTTCTGAATGGGGCTGTTGCTGATTCAAACTTAAATTGGACTCCTCTAATGCTGTATTGTTTGCCATTTTCTGTGTTTCCCCTGTATTCTCCATATTTTTGTTGTATTCTGATTATACTTGGAGCATGGGTCCTTTGGAAATATTGCAATGCCTCTGTCTTCAAAGGTAATGCTCCTTGCATTCAGGGTGCTACACAGGCCTTCAAGGGTTAAGTCCAATTGTGGAGCTAGCTGGGGCCAAGGGGCTAAATGCCCTGGACCTAGGGAGTCTGCTGGTCTAGAGTTTGGCTTAGTTAGCCCGGTCAGGCCCTTATTTTTGTTTAAGCTGTAAGTTCTTTGTAAGTTCAGACCTCACATCTCTCACTATGGTCCAAGGTGAGATGATGTTTCCTGTAATTGGACCTTTTATTCTCTCTAAATACAAAGATACGCAGCTCTCCGCATGTTCGAGAAAAAAATGTTTATCCCCCAAGTTTTGGGACACTTATGATTTTGTAGTTGATTACAGTTGGACACTGAATTATACTGGATAATGAGCTTTAAATAAATATTTGTGTCCATTCTTTGAAAGGTAGACACAGTGACCAGATTGTTTGTTTCCTGAAGCCAACAGCTTGTACTAATTTGGGAGTTAGTATTTTTTTGTTTCTCAGATTAATGAAAGTTCTTTATTTGGCTACTTCTATCACTAGTTGTTAAGTTCCATTTGTCAGGGACTAGTGCAGCATGAATAAAAATTCAGACACAATGTAGATTGACATGCTCTTTTTTTCTTCTCAAACAGGCTTGGGGTGTCTTGTTGAGTATGTATTAAAATAGTTGTAGGCAAGATAATTTATTATATCGGAATATTTGCAAAGAGACGAGCACACATATTTTGTTTTGTTGTTTTCAGTTAAGTTGCATGATTGTTTAATATGTTAGGTATTTATGAGCTTATTGTTTTTTCCCAGCAATAATTTCTCCTAATTTAACAGATACATTGCTGTCGGAAATGAGCCTTTCCTGACAAGTTATCAGGGACAATTCCAATCATATGTTCTTCCAGCAGTGACCAATATTCAGCAATCACTGGTGAAAGCTAATCTTGCAAGCTACATTAAGCTTGTTGTCCCATGCAATGCTGATGCTTATCAAAGTGCATCTGTTCCATCACAAGGTGTATTCAGGCCTGACCTGACTCAGATTATGACTCAGCTTGCTGCTTTCCTCAGTACAACTGGAGCCCCATTCATGGTCAATATCTACCCCTTCCTCAGTCTTTACCAGAACTCAGATTTCCCTCAAGATTATGCCTTCTTTGATGGATCTAGTCACCCGGTTGTGGATGGCCCCAACGTGTACTACAATGCTTTTGATGGCAATTTCGACACACTGATTTCTTCTTTGAGCAAGATTGGCTATGGGCAACTACCTATTGCAATTGGTGAGGTAGGTTGGCCAACTGAAGGAGCAACAACCGCAAACCTGGCTACAGCTAGGGCATTCAACCAAGGCCTGATCAGCCATGTTTTGAGCAACAAAGGAACTCCACTACGCCCAGGGGTGCCTCCAACTGATGTATATCTTTTCAGCCTACTTGATGAAGAGCAAAAGAGCATACTGCCTGGTAATTTTGAGCGACACTGGGGAATTTTCTCATTTGATGGGCAGGCCAAATACCCACTGAATCTTGGACTAGGCAGCCCGGTTCTGAAGAACGCTAGAGATGTACCATATCTTCCACCACAGTGGTGTGTTGCGAACCCTGGCCAAAATCTAAACAATGTAGGAAATCACTTGAAGCTGGCTTGCACTATGGCTGATTGCACCACTCTCTACTATGGAGGCTTGTGCAACGCAATTGGGGACAAGGGAAATATCTCTTATGCCTTCAACATCTACTACCAACTGCAGAAACAAGATGCTAAGAGCTGCGATTTTGATGGACTTGGAATGATAACTTACCTCGACCCTTCCATTGGTGAGTGTCGCTTTCTTGTCGGTATTGATGACCGCAGAGTGCTTGCAAGATCATCTTATTCAGACAGCTCCTCTCCAGTAAGCTGTGGGTTGTGGTTGATGACTATATGGGTATTTGTGTGGTTCACAATTGTGGGTTCTTTCTGATATCGAACAAGCTCTCTTGGGCACGATTTGCATGTCCTTGTGAAGTAGCTTCTATCCATGGATTCTAGATTTAGGAAAGGAGAGACATCCGTAGATGTACATGATCATTAGTTTGTTCTTCAGATTATGCTATCCAATCAATTATGCTCTCTGCGTATTCATCAGGATACAAAAAACTTCCCTCTAGATTGAAATGCAGATTGATAAGAGATCATTTTGTGACTCTATTTTGCCTTAGTCTTCTTGCCATTGCCTTTGTGAGAAATATGGAGTATTTCATATTCGTTTGCCAAATATCCAAGTAGCTTTCTAAAATCCTTTTCAGAAAAGTTTCTCAAAAATTATTGTTGTCACCACCATGTCAATAAGCATGGTGAAGATACTCACTCCGCGAATGACTAGTTTGAAATTTAGGACACTATTGTGGTAGGTAAGCCACAATTGGAGATTAATCAGGCTAATAGGCTACAATATTTCACCAAAAGCCACGTAACCTCACCAAATTTGGTTATTGTATCTTGCTCTCAAATAAGTGACTAAGTGAGCTTGTTGTATCGGGGGCTCCTATATGCCTTTATGCCTTTCGGAAGGTAGCTAAGCAAAGATAAAGCTCATATTAAACCCATATATAATATTTTTTTTAACATCTATCAATATTTGTTAACATTTATCAACATTGTTTTTGAATAAATACCTTGCTTAATTGTCACCAACATTTTTTATGTTGGTCAACATTTTTTTATATTTACCAACATTTTTCTTAAACTTTTTACACTCACCACATTATTGCTTAACAATTTTTTACATGCACCAACTTTTTTTTGCGTTCACCAATATTTTTTGGCTCAACATTTTTTTACATTCACCAACTTTTTTTACTAAAAAATATTGAGATAGTTCATTTAAAATATTGGTTTTAAAAATAAATGCAATGTGAACGGTCCATGTAGTGTTGCACGGATCTCAAAACACACTGGGAGGTGGGTAAGAAAAAACCTAAAACCTTGTGAAAGATAGATCCTGGTATCACAATTTTGATGTATGTGCAAATCAAACACCAACGCACAACATCTAGGCCAAATGGGCTTCTAAGCAACCAAACAAACCCACGTGAACGGCCCTATATTTGTCTTTTAATTATCTATCAAATCTATCAGAAAATTAACGAAACCAAAGAATATAAGTAAACAACATGCGCCACAAATTTATATGCATCTTCATGTATGTTTTATCATTTTATCTTAACTTTGTTTTTAGACGTATCGTTGTATCCTTAGGTTTGACATAGACATAGTTACTTCCTTCCTCCATCCTAGAATATTTAGTTGCTTCTAGATTTTGTTTTATGTCATATAGAAAAAGTCCAATTTACTTTGTCATATAGGACAAAGTAAATAGGTGAGGAGTAAAATAGACTTTTCCATATAAGGTAAGTAGGCAAGGGAGTAAAATGGACTTTTTCATATATTTACAGTTAAAGTTAGAAATAAAAAATATTGTAAAACTTGAAAAATTAAATCATTTCTTATGAAACTAGTTCTTAAAAAAAGAATTGAATAGATTTACACATAATTAAAAGGGCATCATAGTAATTTCTCACTATTTTTTTACTCCGTCCCTCTTTTGGTACTTCCACTGTTTCCACCGTTCAATTTCGTCGGATAGATTTGGAGCACTCTAAAATGTCTCTATGAGACCAATGTAATTTTATATTTAAAATAGAGATATTGTTGGTTAAAAATAATTTCATGTATATAAATGTAAAAACAGCTACATCCTCCATTCCAAATTATAAGTCGTTTTGACTTTTCTAGATGTATAGATATTATTGTGCACTAGACATGGTGTATATCTAAGTGCATAGCAAACTCTATGTATTAAAAAACCAAAACGGCCTATAATTTAATTTGGGACAGAGGGAATATGCTTTAGGAAGGACCGAAAGAGGGAGTATTTTTTTTCTTTAACCGTGTGGTTACTTTTTGCAAGTTAGAGCAACTCCAAGAGCTCCCTTAAATTACCCCTAAAACCTTAAATAGAGGAAAATTGGGGGAAAAAAAGATTGCTCCAACAGTTCTCCTAAACCTCCCGCAAATTTGTGTGTACCCGCATTCGCTGCTTTTTTCCCCGCAACGGCGCACTTCCTTCCCTAATCCGTTCCGCGCGCGTCCACAATAGACACTGGCGCCCTTTTTTTCTCCCCGCGCACCATTTTTTCCCGTGCGGCGGCGCTGGACTTCCCGAGCAGTGGCGGCGGCGGCGCTCCTCAAGCGACGGCAGGCCCTTCCCGAGCGGCGGCGGCAGCAGCGGCGCCCGGCCTTCCCCAAATTGTGGCGGCGGTAGGTCTTCCCCTGCTGCGGCGCCAGGTATTCTCCTACGGCGATGCCTGGTGTTCCCCTGCAACGGCGCGTGGTGTTCCCCTGCGACGGCGCCTGGTGTTCCTCCAGACCAAGGGATAGTGACAAGGAGCACTGCTCAGGTGGCTCGTCCTTTGCCGCAGTGCTGAAGCTGCCGAAGAGGGAGCATCCGTTTCCATTTTCAGCCTCGACGGAGCCCTGCTTCTGATTCGGCGCAAGAACAAGATGGTTTGCTTCAGGTCTGCTTATCTGCTAAAGCCCAACGATTATCCGGTGGTTAGGTGTTTTAGATGTTGGATTCAATACCATCTGGTGGTTGCTTATCCTGAATTGTGCTATGTTTCTTGGCCCTCTCTGGATTGTTTGCAAGGATGAAATTGAGCGGCCTCTGAAATTGTTTTCTTGCATCAGATCCATGCTTGGGGATGGTTACCCCTAGTACGTCATATCTTGTGCAGAAGTCTTGCTAGAGAAGAGAAGCATGAACTGCAAGGCACATCATAGACCTGGTAGTTGAAGCCATGTGCTGTGTATGCTCCATATCATGTCTTCTGGTAGCTGAAGTTAAATGTAAATATAACTGTGTTTTGAGAACCCATAAGTTCCTGCTAGATTTGGGAATGTACATTGCCTGGCGCAATCTCGTCCCAAATGAATGGCCTTTCTAGCGGCAAGACCTTAAGGTGTAGTGCAATGCTTTGAACCAATGGCTTCCAAGTTCAGCAGGTTCAGAACACAAAGATATCTGTTTATTACGCTGCCTTTTTGGGGTTAGATAGCAGAGACAAGTTCATCCTGTTCACTCAAGTTGCCTTCTCACCATTTTTTGGGGTTAAAACCGAGAGCAATACTTGCTCGAATTCTGAAATGGAATAACCCAACAGATATGCTGTTTGACTGATACAAAAGTACTGAGATAGTGAGAGTTCTTACAGTGCATACAAGAAATGGCCATGACACAGACGGGTACAGAAATTAGCATTAATTAAGATAAAGTGAACAGAACAATTACAGCATTTGTAATGTGCCGTCACCCTCTGTTATGGAAGCGCATCATTCGATTATTGAACCAAATCTCAAATTACAAACAAATTTATAACGTACCAAAAATTATGAACTATAGGCAATCATTTGTAGAAGTCTGGATGATGTTGCCACAGGTGCTCAATGAGGTCATCTTAAAGTTGATTATGAACATCTCTGTCCCTATAATTTTTAATAACTCATCAAATTCAGGTGTTTCATAGTAAGAAATCTTCACCTTTTCGCTCACCCCATCATAATTTAAATCATCTTCCTTATCACGCTCATCCTCAACTATCATGTTGTGCATAATGACACGAGCCCTCATGATTTGTCCGAGGGTGTCTTGATCCCAAAATCGAGCTGGCCCCTAATGATAGCGAAACGAGACTGTAGAATCCCAAACGCTTGTTCCACGTCCTTTCTACAAGCTTCTTGGGCGGTTGCAAAATATTTCTTCTTGTTACCTTATGGTTCAGGTATGCTCTTCATAATTGTGACCCACAAAGGATATTTGCCATCAGCAAGATAATAACCCATTGTATATTCGTCGTTATTAATGGTATAATTCACCTTTGGAGCTTGACCTTCAGCTAGCTGTGCGAATAAAGAAGACAGGTGCAAAACGTTGATGTCGTTGTGGGAACCAGGCATCCCAAAGAAAGCATGCCAAATCCAAAGATCTCCAGTTGCAACAGCTTCAAGTATAATTGTAGGCTTATGCACATGCTCGGTGTACATACCTTGCCATGCCGAAGGACAATTTTCCACCTCCAATGCATACAATCAATCGACCCAAGCATATCAGGAAAACTTCTACTCTCTCCAATGGCCAGTAATCTAGCAGTATCATCTTCATTAGGTGATCTCAAGTACTCATCTCCAAAAACCTCAACAACAACACTAACAAACCTTCTTAGACTCTCAATAACAGTAACTCTCACCAATACGGACATAATCATTTGTAGCATCAGCTGCTACTCCATAGGTTAACGTTCGAAATGCTGCAGGAATCTTTTGCAGACTAGAAAGGTCAAGTACACCGGCAGCGTTTCTTTTCTGCACGAAATATTCATCGTGTTTCTCTACAGCATTCCATATACATACAAACAGTGTACGCCTCATTCGAAACTTGCATGCCAAGAGTAATGAGACACATGTATAATATGAATTTTTTGAAAAAAAATGGTCCAAATAAATCTATTGTTTAATACCGTTGTCTGAAATAACTATATCCGTACGTAGGATCATCTGAAAAATAATCTTGATACAACCTTTGATGCCCTGCCTATCTGTCTCGCTAAAGTACTCGATGATCTATGATAGAACCACGATATTTTATTTTATCATCCGACTCATCCGCATTCAGGACCACATGCGTAACATAGATTAAGAAATCATCATCGTTGTCATCTGACGACAAATCCAGCACCAGATGCATCGAAAGGCTTTATTGACTCATAGCGATTCCTTTTTACCTATCTCCAAATAGAGTTGGTTATCGCAGGAACTGCTTTTCCTAAACATGGGCGGGCGACACTCATTATGGACAAAATTCTCATTATAGCACGTCAAAGCTGATCGAAAAAAACAAAAATGAAAACGACAGTAATCATTACTCTTATCCACGGTTCATTTCATTGCGGCACGCGCAGGAGCACGCGTCAGTCGGCCATCGTCCGTTCGAGGGGGGTGGCGGCCGACGTGAGGCGTCCGTTGTCAGTTCGCAGGGGGTGGCGGCGTGAGACCTCCGTGCGCACGGGCACCAGAGTGATAGGGTACCAGAGGAGTATTTTGACGGGGTGCTGGACACGGTACTGGAGGAAAAAAACAACTGATCTTAATGGATAAATTCGATGATGTGGCCTGTTTTAAATTATTGGAGAGTAGTTTTTAGCGATCGGCTGTGTGGGCTGATATATTTTTGGAGGAAAATTTTTTTAGCATAGCTCCCAATACCTCATTTTGGGAAAGAATTTTTTGAAAAACTCTTGAAGTTGCTCTTAGACCCTGTTTGGATACATAGTGTACTAAAATTTAGGATCCTCAAATTGCTAGTCCTAGTACATGGCTGTTTGGATGAACTACAAATTTTTAGGACCTTAGAGGGAAAATGTTATTTTTACCCCCCAATTACTCCTCTAAATTGAAAATATTATTTTTACCCCCCAATTACTCCTCTAAATTACCCTGCACTGTTCACGTCATTAATGCATGTGAGGGCAACAGGGGTAAAGGGGGACTTGGGGTCTAGTTTTAGGAGAAATAAGATCCATTAGTACCCCTTGGCCCTCCTAAAGTTTAGAAGTGCACTTTTAGGATCCATGTTTGGATGCACAAATCTTAAAAATATTCTAAAAGTGGACTTCTAATCTTTAGAAGGAAAGAGAACTCCTAATCTTTAGAAGGATGTATCAAACAGACTCTTGGACCCAAACGTCTAGATATCTCAAACTTCAAACAACCCAAATATCTCGATATCTGTATGGGTCCATTTGCGGTCCAACCTGTTATCGTACCCATCGTTGAATACCCGTGAAACCTCTGCCATCCTGGGTCACCCCCCGACTCCTAAACCCCAAACCACCAAAACCCTAATCCCCTCCTCCCCGCCGCCATGGGCTCCACCGCCGCCGCCTCCGCGCTCCCGGCGTCCGCCGGCTCCGGCGAGAACCTGGTCCTCATCCTTGACTACGGCTCGCAGTACACCCACCTCATCACCCGCCGCGTCCGCCAGCTGGGAGTCCTCTCCCTTTGCGTTTCCGGCACGGCGCCGCTCGCCGCCCTCGAGGGCCTCCGCCCGCGCGCCATCGTCCTCTCCGGAGGGCCCCACTCCGTCCACGCCAAGGGGGCGCCCACCTTCCCCGAGGGGTTCCTGGACTTCGCCGACGGCGCGGGCGCCCACGTGCTCGGCGTCTGCTACGGGATGCAGCTGCTCGTGCAGTTCCTCGGAGGCGCTGTCGAGCCCGGGGAGCGGCAGGAGTACGGGAAGATGGACGTCGAGGTGACGGCGCCGTCCTCCGCGCTGTACGGGGAGGCGGAAACCGGGAAGCGCCAGACGGTGTGGATGAGCCACGGCGACGAGGTGGTCAAACTGCCAGAGGGGTTTGAGGTGGTTGCGCGCAGCGTCCAGGGCGCCGTCGCAGCCATCGAGAACCGGGAGAAGCGCTTTTATGGGCTCCAGTATCACCCCGAGGTAGCAACCGTTATGATTACTCTGATGCTTTGAAAGTTAAGCTACAAATTTGTTTCCTCTGTTCTTGGCTCTTTGAAAGGGGACGAAAGTTTGGATATTTTGTGGGAAGCTGTACGGAAACTACTGTTTGATTGTTCGATTTAAATTTTGAATTGGTATGAGAGTTATCCGCATTCTTTTGCATTTACTTGATGAAAAAACAAATAAATACCATGCTTTCTAAATTGGGCTACCAATTGAGTTGGAAAGGGGTACTCAGGAACAAGCTACGTGATTATTGTTATTCAATTGAATTGTGCTGATATGGATGGACTGAGTTCTGCTTATATGGATAGAAAAACAAGTAGATGTCAAATTATTTGGTATTACTACTGTTAACTGTGTATCCACTGCATTGTGGTTACTCTTTGTATATCATCTGGTTGCTCTTTGCATGACTGTTGAACTTTTTATATAAAGGTTACACATTCACCCCAAGGAATGGAAACACTTCGTCGCTTTCTCTTTGATGTATGTGGGATCAAAGCTGATTGGAAGATGCAAGATGTACTGGATGAAGAAATCAAGACCATCCAAAGCATGGTTGGCCCTGATGAGCATGTTATCTGTGCTTTGTCAGGTGGAGTCGATTCAACTGTTGCTGCCACTCTTGTTCACAAGGCAATAGGAGATAGGCTTCATTGTGTTTTTGTTGACAATGGTCTATTAAGGTAACAATATGCTCCCTTATTGCTTTCAGTTTTTTTAAATAGAACTTATGCTTATTTTGGCTAAGTGTGCAATGAAACTAACATAGAACCTCGCGTTTGCAGGTACAAGGAGAGAGAACGAGTAATGTCAACCTTTGAAAGTGACTTGCACCTGCCAGTTACATGTGTTGATGCCTCAGAGCAATTTCTCAGCAAGTTAAAGGGTGTCGAAGACCCAGAGCAGAAAAGAAAGATTATTGGCAGGGAATTCATAGCTGTTTTTGATGATTTTGGTCACAAGCTGGAACAGAAGATAGGGAAAAGGCCCGGATTTTTAGTTCAAGGGACATTGTACCCTGATGTAATTGAATCATGCCCACCTCCTGGGAGTGGAAGGACACATTCCCACACCATCAAAAGCCATCACAATGTTGGTGGACTTCCAAAAGATATGAAGTTAAAACTCATTGAACCACTCAAGCTCCTATTCAAGGATGAGGTACCAATCTACATCAATTTTCTTAATAAACTTTGTAATGTTGTTAATTGAAACTTGATCAGGTGTTGTATGATGAAAGGAACATTTAATTATTTGTTCTTTACAATTTTTTATGTTTGTAGGTGCGGAAGTTGGGGAGTATTTTGAATGTCCCAGATTCATTTTTAAAGCGACACCCATTTCCTGGGCCTGGTCTTGCTGTACGTGTCCTAGGTGATGTTACACAAGGCAATGCTTTGGACACTCTTCGCCAGGTTTGAACTTTTAGAATAATTTGAAATTTTGCTAGAGCTCCATTGATAAGCCTATGTGAATCAGCAATTTTCAATTTATTTCTTTTAGGTGGATGAGATATTTGTTCAAGCTATTAAAGATGCTGGCCTCTATGATAAAATTTGGCAAGCTTTTGCTGTGTTCTTGCCAGTACAGACAGTTGGGGTTCAGGGTGACCAGCGAACCCACTCCAATGCTGTTGTCTTAAGAGCAATCACCAGTGAGGATGGCATGACTGCAGATTGGTATGTAGCACTGAAGTTCCAGCTCTGTTACACTTTTTTCTAGCAAACCTTAGATACAGTTGTACTTCAGTGAAATATTTTGATGCAGTCGTACAGATAAGTTTGCTTGTCTGCAGCAGTTAATCTTTTGTATTCTTATCACTCTTAGTTCAGGAACAAATAATTGGCACACATCATGATATAATTGGTTAGGTTTTTTGCCCTTTCTTTTCTTGCCCAACCCAAAACTCTTACGGTGCTCCTGATATTTAGTGTAGTTAGCCCAAAACTTTAGCCATCTTATTTTTGTGCCAACTGCAAAGTGCTATTGGTGTTCTTATAGTTCGTCTTGAACAGGCCCATGTGATGGCTAGCTTGTGTGTCTAGTCTTGGTAAACTTTTACTTTGCAGGTAAATTGTTTGAACCTACAGAACTGTCTTCTCTACCTCATAGTTTTGCTAGTAACAGTAAACTGCAGGCAGTGTTTTTACACAGTTCATCTTCACTGCCTAAAAAAAACTGAGTTGGTGGTGGATCTGGCAGTAGTGGTTGGTGGTACCTTGGAGGATCTCCTTAACTAATCTTTACATGCATGTGTAATACATAAATTTATTTGCTTTATGATATGGGTTTTGTGGCTTGATGAATTTAGTTCTGTGGCTAGATTATTGAGATTACTACTTTAGTAGATAGAGACATTTTCTGGTTCAAGGGGGTCTTGCCCTCAGTCATTTGGTCTAGAGATTAAGACTTGTCATTTATTTAAAAATTGTGGCAACTGGCAATGCATGAGCACCTCACTTGTCTCTTCTCATATCATGTCATCATCTCTTCAAATTTCCAGGTACTATTTTGGCCATGAATTCCTAGTAGATGTGGTCAACAAGATCTGCAACAATGTGCGTGGCATCAACCGTGTTTGCCAGGACATCACATCGAAGCCACCTGCGACGGTTGAGTGGGAATAGGAACTGGTACTCTGATGCTGTTGTGGTGGGATTGGGCTTGGAACTTGAGGAGGAGCAATTTACCTTTGGGTGCTGGGACCAAATGATATATGGCCCCAGTTGTTAGTGTATTGACTACGCTTTAGTCAAAATACCCTTTGTCGATGATAAACACAGCAAAGCTTGTGTACTGCATACTCTGCTAAATTCATGAATAGACTTTGCTTCTGGGTCACTGAGTATTTTCTTGGACAAATGGATCTGGAGTTTCATGCGTTCTATTCGTGGATTGAGCCTGTGCTGTTGGGGAAGAAGGCCCGGTGAAAGCGTACTTGGTTTCTTATGTTTCATCTCGCGAAATGCTACTAGCACTATTCTGAGCTATATGTTTTTTTTTTTTTTTTTTGCTCAGCATGTAGTTTGAACCTTAATGGCACAGTTTTGCCTGTCGCATATATGTAGGCGACCGGCCAAATCAAAAGGTTGAGACGGAATTCTATTTCTGCTCGTCAAATAGTTGTCTTTTTAGAGTGATTGCAGACACACTTCAAAATCTTTCTTCAGGAAGGATTGCCATGTCGAAACGACACTGGTAGGTTCAAATAATCTTTCAGGTAGTAATCTTAATTATATATTTTGAAAAATATTTGTCAGGCACTCAAAATGGGAACACGATTGGGGTGTATCGGGAAACTCGATAGAACAAGAAACATTAGCACTACAGTCTGCAGTCTGGAATACCGCGTTGCAAATGTACCGGCCAAATGCGCTAGTAGGCACCAGTATTTTATCCAGTGGAAACTGATAAAAAAGAGCTGTAAACTGAAAAGCGCGATGCACCGACCAGTTGATTCCACACCAAGTGCCCTATGTCAGTTGCGAAGTTTTTCAGAAATTTCAACGCTAATGCTACGTATCCGACGTCCGAAATCTTAAAAAAATCGGATGCCTCGACATATATTGCAAATCTTAAAAAAATCGGATGCCTCGACATATATTACAATAGTTAAATATTAATATTACAACTATTATTTCTGCATGTTTCATAGTGAATATTACATGAAACATAGTGTTCATGTTGCTGCGGGAATTTTCTATCCCAGAGTTGGACAATGTAGTCATTTTTTCACATATATTTCAATGTTGCAACTATAGATTTTTGATGTTGCAAATATTTTATTTTGATGTTGCAACGGAGCATCCGATGGGAAAATTCCCATCGAACATCCGGCCGCTAGCAGTGTCGAAATTTCAATTCCTAGTGAATTTTAACGTCATACCTTGTCCAGTTGTCCTACCTTACACTCTAGCTGATAAGTGAGTGAATCAGTGATCACTATGGCTACTAGCCATTAGGAGTTATCTGACTATTCAGCTCCTGTAACCGTCACATGTTGAACCATGCTTCATTGCTGAACATCAACATGAGGAATCTACTTCATGGATTTCAATTCCATTGCCTTCCTGCAAAAACAAAACTAATGAAACAAATGAATGGATGATATAGTAAGACATCACACAACAAACCACCATTCAGCCGACGAACTGCGTAAGAAATTAACTGCTCAATAAAGTGAAATTTATCAAGTTTACTGGCATCTGAGGCAGTATCTTAGTTCTCTGTCGAAGATCCAGTATTTGCGCATCCAATACGTAGACAAATGTCTATAAATAGAAAAAAATATTATGTCGTAGCAATAAAGAAAAATAGTTTGAAGTTGCATTATGACCGCATCAGAATTTAAAATCCCTAAGGCCCCGTTTGGGTCCAAGGAATTGGAATCTATTTATGGAGTAGGCTAATTTATGTTGGAATGTGGCATTCCACAACTTTCCAAAGTTTAGATATAAGCCTATCTTAAATTCATGGGGTGGGAGATGGAAATTGATTCTATAGATTATGGTTATTAGAATGGAATTCAATTCTTATAGCACGCTCTTAGACTCGCTTCTCTATAGTAGAAGTGCAGCATACAAGTATCTCTCCCATATCACCAACTATAATATACAACTATATTCCACATACAATTATATTTGCTTAATTAATTTGTGTCTAAATTATGATTATTAGGATGGAATTCAATTCCAATGATCCAAACGGGACCTAACTAATTCCAAAAATGCTACCGTAATGACTGCAGAAGACATGAAAATACATTAACAAATATTCACACTATTCATAAAAAATGTCATCGATACATTCTAAGTTGGATCTTGTTTTGAAGATTTCACCATGAGAAAAACAAAAAGGTGTAATTGAATTTTTAAGTTGGATTCTCAATTTCAAAACTACTCACTCTGTCCTAAATTATAGGTCGTTTTAGTTTTTTTTATTCATAGAGTTTGCTATGCACTTAGATATACCCTATATCTAGATGCATAATAATATCTATATATCTAGAAAAATCAAAATGACCTATATTTTGGAACGGAGGGACTGCGACTTAAAGCTTCAAAGTTCTTTGCATTTGCACTAATTGTCTTCGCCGTTATTTTTTTTTCTTTTGGAATGCATACATTTCGGGTTTGGCTCCCAACGCATGCGGGGAAGCCTAACGCATGTGCGGCTCCAAATCAAGTACTACCTCCAAAAGAAGCAGCCCTACTCCCTTGTTGGTAGCTCAGTCAGGTGTTGAAACTTTCTCTTGGTGATCCGCTTCATTGCTCGCAGTCAAAACTAGGCCAAATTTAGACACTGAAACACCGCATCAGAAAAAAAAAATCCTCCACGAAGCTTATTATGCCAACAGCGCAGCAGGTCTCAAACTCCCAACATCTGTGAGAGACAAGTGTGGGTGAGACAGCTGAGATGGCGAGGATGAGGCCGCTGCTCTTCGTCACCGCCGTCGTGCTCCTGTGCGCCGCCGAGTGGCATCTCGTGCAGGCATACAAGAAGGCAAGCAAGATGACCAGCCCCAACGCATTGCGGTTTCACATTCCGTGCCAATGTGCAGTCCTACATTATGGTCTTGATTTCTTGTTTACACCATGTCAATGTGCAGTCCTACATCGTGTATCTGGGAGCACATGCCTATGGCCGTGATGCGTCACCCAAGGAGCATGCCCGCGCAACCGAATCTCACCATGAGCTCCTGGGATCAGTTCTTGGCAGGTAGAAATTTTACCGTAAGGATCCGCAGTCGTTTCATCTTCTTTTCAACTAACGTTATAAGATAATGGAGTCCGATCTGATCACTGACAAACGAATGTTGAAATGAGCAGCAAGGAGATGGCGCAGAACTCGATCTTCTACTCCTACACGAAGAACATCAATGGCTTCGCGGCGCACGTCGAAGAGGAAGTTGCAAACCAAATTGCAAGTAAGAAGAGAAAAAAATTTCAGTCATCTTCCGTCCATACTTACAATCGTGATTGTGCATTTTGGTTTATTATCATTCAAAGATAAAAAGAGAAATTAAACCTTTAGAGAGAGAATTCACAATTGCTGCTCCGTTGATGGAGCAGAGCACCCTGACGTGGTGACGGTGCTGGAGAGCAAGATGCTGAAGCTGCACACGACGCGGTCGTGGGACTTCATGGACCTGGAGCGCGACGGCCAGATCCTCCCCGATTCCATCTGGAAGCACGCCAAGTTCGGCCAGGACGTGATCATCGCCAACCTCGACAGCGGTAAGCAGAGACAATCTGATGATGCATTTCGATTTCACCGTCACAATTCACAAAGCCGTTGATCTGCACCCGTTCGAGCTTTACTGACGGGCGTCACTATCGGATCCGGCAAAGGCGTGTGGCCGGAGTCCAACAGCTTCACCGACGACGGCATGGGCGAGGTGCCCCAGCGGTGGAAGGGCTCCTGCCAGGACACCGTCAAGTACGCCGTGCCCTGCAACAAGAAGCTGATCGGAGCCAGGTACTTCAACAGGGACATGCTGCTGAGCAACCCGGCGGTGGTGGATGCCAACTGGACGCGCGACACCGAGGGCCACGGCACGCACACGCTCTCCACCGCCGGAGGCAGCTTCGTGCCCCGCGCCAGCCTCTTCGGCTACGCCAACGGCACCGCCAAGGGAGGCGCGCCGCGCGCCCGCGTCGCGGCGTACAAGGTCTGCTGGTCGGGCGAGTGCGCCACCGCCGACGTCCTCGCGGGCTTCGAGGCCGCCATCCACGACGGCGCCGACGTCATCTCCGTCTCCTTCGGCCAGGACGCGCCCCTCGCCGACGCGCAGTCCCTCTTCCACGAGCCCGTCACGCTGGGCTCCCTCCACGCCGCCGCCCGCGGCATCTCCGTCGTCTGCTCCGCCGGCAACTCGGGGCCCTACGACGACACTGTCGTCAACGCCGCGCCGTGGGTCACCACCGTCGCCGCCAGCACCGTCGACAGGGACTTCCCCAACGTCCTCACCCTCGGCAACAGCGTGCACATGAAGGGGATGAGCCTGGAGTCCACCACGCTGCACTCCAGCCAGCTCTACCCGATGGTCGACGCCAGGCACGCCGGGACCGCCGGCACCAGCCCGTACGCCGCCGCCGACTGCGGGATGGGCACGCTGGACCCCGCCAAGGTGAAGGGCAAGATCGTCGTGTGCGTCCGCGGCGGCGACGTCCCGCGAGTCACCAAGGGGATGGCCGTGCTCGACGCCGGCGGGGTCGGGATGATCCTCGCCAACGACAGGATGGACGGCGACGACATCGTCGCCGACCCGCACGTGCTCCCGGCCACCATGATCACCTTCAGCGAGGCCGTCGCGCTGCACAACTACTTGACGTCGACGGACAACCCCGTGGCGAACATCTCGCCGTCCAAGACGGAGGTCGGCGTGAAGAACTCGCCGTCGATCGCCGGCTTCTCCTCCCGCGGGCCCAGCGGGACCTTGCCATCCGTCCTGAAGCCCGACATCGCCGCGCCGGGGGTAGACATCCTGGCCGCGTTCACCGAGTACGTCGGCCCAACGGAGCTCGCCTCCGACAAGCGCCGGTCGGAGTACGCGATCCTGTCCGGCACGTCCATGGCGTGCCCGCACGTCTCCGGCGTGATGGGGCTCCTCAAGGCGGCGCGCCCGGAGTGGAGCCCCGCCGCGATGCGGTCGGCGATCATGACCACCGCGCGCACCCAGGACAACACCGGCGCGCCGATGCGCGACCACGACGGCAAGGAGGCGAACGCCTTCGCCTACGGCGCCGGCAACGTGCACCCGAACCGCGCCGTCGATCCGGGCCTCGTGTACGACGCGGCGCCCGAGGACTACTACAGCTTCCTCTGCTCCATGGGGTTCGGCACGGCGGACATGGGGCGGCTCAGCGCCGGCAAGTTCGCGTGCCCGGCGAAGGCGCCGGCCATGGAGGACCTCAACTACCCGTCCATCGTGGTGCCGGCGCTGCGCGGCACGCAGACGGTGGCGCGGAGGCTCAGGAACGTCGGCCGGCCGGCAAAGTACCTCGCGTCCTGGCGCGCGCCGATCGGGATCACCATGGAGGTGAAGCCGGCGGTGCTGGAGTTCAGCAAGGTCGGCGAGGAGAAGGCGTTCAACGTGACGGTGACGTCGCAGAAGGACAAGATCGGGATGGGCTACGTGTTCGGGAGGCTCGTCTGGACGGATGGGACCCACTATGTCAGAAGTCCCGTCGTGGTCAATGCCTTGGCGTGAGGCGAGCTCCGGGTTTTCGTGCTATGAGCGGGAGCGGCGAAGGGTGTGTGCGTTTTTTTAATGAGTATGAAATTGTGCCTATTTCATCGATAGAGAAGAAGAGTTACAAATCGATAGCCGGCCACAAGTACAAGAATTTATTCTCGCACTAAAAGGGTCGCTAAATCGCAAACCTTGCCACGATCCATGAGGATGCCTCTTCCTTGATTTGCACATAGATGGAAGTGGTCGAAGTCTCCTGCCCATTGAAAACTTTGGAGTTTCTCTCCCGCCAGATTAGCCAGATGACTAGAAGGGTTAAGGTACGCAGTGCTTTACGGGGAATGTTAGGGGTTGTCATGATGTTCGACCACCAATCTAGCGTGGTCCTACTTTGGGGCCACTCGCTGGTAGTGGCTGGTTTGAGGCTAGGTTGACCTGTCCACGTGGCCACCTAACTCCAAACGTGCTTCATGTAGCGGCATTCCGCTAGTAGGTGATGCGCTGTCTTCGTGGTCCTTCTACATAGGGGGTAGGACGGGCTGTAATCCCACCCTCTTCATGCTAATCTATCTGAGGACCAAACGTGGTTTTGTACAATTAGCCAGGCGAAGAATTTGCACTTTGGAGGCACCCATGTTTTCTAGATAGATGCAATCTTGGGTGATGTTGTGCAACCAATGAATTGCGCTTTGTAAGCTGACGCTGTGGTATACTCTCCATTCGCCGTGAGTTTCCAGGTGATGCGGTCTACCTGATGTGGTTGTAGCTCAGTTGCGTGGATTAGGTTCCATAGAGTGATGAACTCCGCTAGGTGCGCCATCGTGTAGCCTATTCGGTGATTGAGGTCTCTAATCCAGTTATTGTTGTGCAGGGCATCCGCAACCTTTCTTTTCTTTTTGCTTGACTTTGTGAACAGCAGCGGTGCTATGTCTGCGTCTCCCCTGGATCCAGCCTGCCGACCAGAAAGTTTTTTTGCCATTTCCCAAGAGCATTTTCGTGCAGGCTGCGAAAAGAAGCCAATCAGATTCATCGCACGACGTTTCGGTTCCCACCCAAGCCTTTTCTAGTGACACCCATTCATGCCAGAGCCATCTTAGGCGTAGAGCTCTAGCAAATTTCTCCAAGTTTAGGATGCCCAGGCTGCCATGTTCTTTTGGTAGGGAAGTTCTGGTCCAGTTTATCTTGCATTTCCCTCCTGACAGCTCTTTGTCGCCCGCCCATAGGAAACGTTTGCGAACTCTGTCGATTTCCTCCAAGACCTCTTTTGTCAGTTTTAGCACGGTCAGCAGGTATATAGGTTGGGAGGAGAGCATTGATTTGGTGAGGCTGACATGACCCGCTTGCGTCAGGTTCCTGCCATTTCATGTGGATAGTTTACTAGCCGCTTTGTTGATCAAGGGTTGAAAGTCTAGCTTCCATAAGCGTCTGACCGTTAAAGGTAACCCCAGCTATTTTAGGGGGAAGGATGATCTCATCACAGGTAGGTCAGTGAGGACAGCGACAAGGGCGATGTTTGTGCAGCTAATTGACGTTACACTCGTTTTCTGAAGATTTGTGCCTAAACCAGTGACCTCCCTGAAGCGCAAAAGCAGGTCTTTCAAAATGGACATGTCCTGTGTAATCGGTTTGATGAATATAGCAGCATCATCAGCGTAAATGAAGGCTCTGAATCTTGCAGCTCGGCCCTTAAGTTTGCTTAGCAGCCCTCTTTCTGTTGCTACCGCAAGCAGGCGGTGGAGGGGGTCGATCGCTAGGATAAAGAGCAAGGGTGAGAGTGGGTCTCCTTGTCGTAGTCCTCTTCCATGTTGGATTTGGTCTAGAGGGATTCCGTTGAGCATTACACGTGAAGTTGATGATGTGAGGAGGGTTGCGATCCAGTTCGTCCACTTCGTGGGGAAGCCTCTCTGCTGCATGAGGGGCAATAGGTAGTCCCAGCGCATGGAATCAAACGCTTTTGAGATGTCGAGCTTCATTAGTAGGGTTGGGGTCCTATTTTTGTGGAACCTACGTGCGAGGTTGTGGACGTATAGGAAGTTGTCATGGATGCTTCGTTTTTTAATGAAGGCGCTCTAACAGGGGAGATCAGCTCATTTATGAACGGTGCCAATCGCAGCGCTAGGATTTTGGTTATAATCTTTGCAATCGCATGAATTAGGTTGATCGATCTATAATCCTGAATGTTTTCTGCTCAGTCCTTCTTCGGGATAAGGATGATGTTTGCTTTGTTCAGAAGATTTAGGTCCATGCAACGAGAGTTGTGGAGTGAGTTGGTGGCTGCAATTAGGTCACTTTTGATGATCGGCCAGCATTGCCTGAAGAATCTCCTAGTGAAGCCATTCGGGCTCGGGACTTTGTTTTGGGGCATTTGGCTTATTGCAGACCATATCTCGTCTTCGGTGAATGGCTTATCTAAAGATGATAGGTCCACCGTAGGAGTGTCCGGGGATGACTAGATGAAATGACGTTCTCAAAGTGTTCCTCGACGATCTGTTGTTTGTCATTGTGCGTGAGCACCCAATTTTCACCCTAGCGCAGTCGTTGAATGAAATTTTTCCTGCGTCGACCATTGGCCCTGAGATGGAAAAATCTTGTGTTTGCATTGCCCTCTCGTAGGTAATTGGTCATGGAGCATTGTTTTTTCCTAGGTTTTTCAATAACTAGCCAGCCCATAATTCTCTTTTTCAATTTTGCACGTAGCGCAGTCTTCGCATCAGAGAGGGTTCTGAAATCCTGCGCTTCATCTAGTTGGAGTATGACCGCCTGGGCCATGTGGAGTTTCTATCGGGCGTTCGAGAGGAGAGAGTTGCTCTAGGCTTTGAGGGCTGAGGACGTGGAATGAAGCTTGTGGCCCAGCCTGTGAAGGGCTCTGTGTGACTCATGGGAGGGTTCCATGCTTGTGTTACAATTTCCTGGAAGTGAGGGAGACGTGTCCAGAAGCTCTCAAATTTGAAAGGTGTCGGGAAACATGGTCCTGTCTGGTTTGTGAGAAGCAGAGGGCAGTGGTCTGAATACGAGGAGGTTAGCACGTGGAGGAAGCAATTGTCAAAGGCTAGATCCCAGCTTTAGTTGCAATAGAGTCTGTTAAGGCGAACAAGTGTTGGTCTGCGTCGCTCATTACTCGAAGTGAATTTTCTATGCAAGTTAATCTCTTTTAGTTCGCAAAAGTTGATCGCTCTCCTAAAGCTTCTCATGAGACGTAGATTCAAGTTTCTATTGTTCTTGTCTCTCGCCCTATAAATCAGGTTGAAATCCCCTAGGATCAGCAATTTCTCCTTGTCTGTTGGCTTTAAGCTATGCGTATGTGCTAGGAAAGCTTTTTTTCCCTCCCCTTCTGGAAGGGCCATATATGATTGTGAGGATGAATGGGGTCATGCAATGCTGTAGGGTTACGTCGGCAAAGACGGAGAATCGGCCAATGCTCATGTTTTGCAAGTCTACTGCGGAGTCATTCCATAGAACGATGATTCCACCTCGACTACCATTGGCGGGTTTGTATGCAAAGTGGTTTAGCTGATACACTCCCATGATGGATGCTAGGGCCGCATCTATTGTTTGCAGTTTCATTTCCTGGAGACAAGTGATCTAGCATGGTGTGAACGCTAATGTTTCATAGACCGTCAGGCACCGGGCCACAGCGTTTAATCCTCGAACATTCCAGGAGACCGTCTCTAAGAATTTGCTTGACACTGGGAGTTCGGCGTTGCTCGTGTTGAGGGAGTGGATCCTTGGGTGTTGATGTCGATGGAGGAGTATGAATTAACCATGGCACTGCCCGAAGGTTGATGCCAGTAGGGTAGGGAGCATGTACTAAGCGCATCTGAGGGTTCAAGTTACACGTAGATGATGCCCGAATGTTGAAGCCAGTAGGGCCGCAAGTAGAGTCTACCCGAAGGTCGCAGCCAGCAGGGCGATTTGAAGAAGGAAGGGAAAGATACATGTTCACCATTGGAACTTTGTTCATTGCTTGACGTCTCATGATGTTCAGGCCATCGTGGCATCCTCCTCCTGTGGCAGCTCCGTCACAGCAGTTCTGGCGTGCTGCAGCAAGGCGTCGTCGAGCATGTCCGCATCTTCATCATCCAGGTTGAAGATTGAGGTCATGGCAGCTACAATGTGCTCTGACAAAGGGCCGCGGAACATGCTGATGAAGTCACGGAGCACATCCTCGATGGGGGCCAGCTCGTCATCGGAGATATCGAGTTTGCGCCACAAGTTCCTCTGAGCGCGTTTTGCCGCCAGGATGGACGGCTTCTTGGCAAAGCATGCACTCCATCGCACTACTGTGATGTCAAAGGTGTGGCATTGTTTGGGCCAGCGCGCTGGCTGCTGCAGTAAAGGCGGCTCCGGAGTGTGGAACAGCTCATCAACCCCGGTGTTGGTGTTGAGGGCTTCTTCCTCCTGTGTTGCAGCCTCGCTGCCTTCCACCCCTTCCTCCGGCGTAGCGACAGGAGGAGGTGCCGGATACTGCCAGGGGGAGGAGGCCTAGTGTAGTTGGAGCTCCAGCGCGTCCAATGCCTTCTCAACATCAGTCACCCAGGGTGGTGGATGTAATGCCGCCTAGATGGTGGCTAAGATGTGTGGACCCATACCAGCCTAGTGGGTGACATCGGATCAGGCTAGGCTACATTCCCTGGTGCAGGCTCGCTGCCTAGCATGCTCCCGGTGTCGTCCAAGCCCAGCCGCTCAGCGACGCGGTAGGCCTTGGCAACGTACTCCTCTGCCCCCGTCAACCAGTAGCTCTTGTTGCTGCCATGAGCTGGGATGCTGCTCTTCAGGGCGTGCACTTGGGAGGTGAACAGGGCCTGCAGTTCAGACACCGCCATTGCCGGTACAGGGGTGCCATCATCATGATGGTGCTTGTGGCGAGGCTCGTAGTTGCGATGCAGTGGAGAATGGGTGCACTCTCGATGGAGAGGTTCAACGTGCGCTCTCGGTGTGTGCATTGTGGTTGATAAGAGGTTTTTCTTCTTCTTTTGGTGAGAAAATAAGATAGGCTATATAGATATCTTTGATTGCTAATAAAATTGGATGTTTTGGAACTTAATGTGATGAAAGTTATAGGAGAAGCATTTTTTCACAGAATTTTTCCCTACCTATAGGATATCCTAAATGTAGAAAACAGAACAACATTATTCTAATTTCAATGAAATAATATAAATAATTACACAAAAATGATCATTGATATCCTACATTCTCTTCAACCAAATACTATTATTACTTGACTTTCTAAACACAAGATCGTCTTCCTACTTAATTGTAGAAAGTGTTCACTGGTACAAAACTCGCCTTTAGTCCCGGTTGGTAGGGGCCAAATCTCTCTAAAAACCATCTGTGATATAGCTTTCGAGACGAAAGGGGGATCTTTAGTCCCGGGTCGTCCAACCAGGACTAAAGACCCCCTTCAGTCCCGCTTGATTAAAGAAAAAATAAAAACTTTACATGTTTCAAACATGCAAAAATATATTAAATTAGCAAGTATATTTAAAATAAGTTTGAATGAGTCATTAATTCTATACTAGTTCTATACTAGTTGTTTTAGTTTCTAAAATAATTATTTTAATGCATCACTATCATTAAGAAACTATTCAATTAAATAATTTCAACACGCAAAAAATTCAATTGATGTATGTTAACGTTGTTCATATTGATCGAATAAATTTTCACCTCAACTAATTTAAACACACATGAAATCATAGATACGTTAAATTAAAAATTGTATCAAGTAGTACATGAAATCATAGAACTTTCCAATATAACTTTACATAAAGGTGAAGCAGCATATTTAGTGCATTACAATGTAACATTAAAACACTTCTTCATGAAAGTTCCTTGGTCATGATCGCGGCGTAAGTATGGAGCCTCTTCTTTGGATAGCATGATGTTTGGGTCAAATTCAACAGCGAATGGAGGCATACCATCAAACTGATCATAATCATCTGATTGGTCTATTTTGTCCTCGACTCCCATGATTTTTCTTTTACCTGGAAGAACTATGTGGCGCTTTGGCTCCCATGGCTCTTCTGAATTTTTCTTTGGTTTGCTAGACATGCCCTTCACATAGAAAACCTGATGCACATCATTGGCAAGTATTTCAAAAAAAGGATTTCTGCTTTTTTGGATTTGGTTCATCATTGTATCCAGTCTTGGTCAGGTCCACTATTGTCATTCCATACTGATCTTTGGTTACGCCAGTTAGCTTCACCCATTGGCAACGAAATAAAGGGATGTTCAGCAGTCCGTATTCGAGTTCTCATATCTCCTCTATGAAACCATAATATGAGTCCTTGCTCATGTTGCTGTCTATAGCATCTATGCGGACACCACTATTCTAGTTCGTGCTTTTCTGGTCTTGGGCTCTCATGTAAAATGTATAACCATTTATCTCGTAGCTTTAGAATTTCATGATTATGCTAGAAGGTCCTCTGGCTAACCAAGCGAGCTGTGGGTGAATGTCAGAGTTACCCAGGTGTTGACGCAACTTGTGGCGGATCCACCTCAGATTAGCCTAATTAAGGCACGGTTAAGTCGCCTGACGTGCGACAATCGGCCTTAATCATGCTAACTCAAGATGCTGTCGGATTTCATCCGATTTAACCACTTGAACAGGACCGAGTTTAGCAAAGTCCACTCGAAGGTGAATGGTTCCAGAGAATACAACAAGCCGACTGAGTTAAACAAATTGACCATTTAGTTAAATAACAAAACCACATCAGAGTTTTACAAGGTTAAAAAGAAAGCGACAGAAGGTAAACAGCGGAAGCTAAACGCAGGGGGTCGGATGTCCTTGGTGAGGCCAGCCAAGAAGTCAGTGATCCCTCTCCTCACCGTCTGAGGAGGGATCCCACTCGACTGTCCAACCCGGAGGGAGCTGGGGCGGCCAAGTGCCAACAGAAGAAGGCTCGGGAGCAGCAACTTCACTTGAAAAAGAAAGCCACAACAAGGCTGAGCTACTAAGCTCAACAAGACTTAACCGACAGGAGTAAAGCTACTCCACCTTTTCTAGACATGCAAGGCTCTTTGGCTGAGGGGTTTGTTTGCCAAGAAGCACTAAGTAGATCCTTATTTTCAAGTTTTAGCTCAGATTCTAGGTTCATTAACCAGTCTAAGTAGGCACTTACTCTAAGCAAACATAGAACCAACCAAGGGTGTATATATCATCATCAAGACCATGTCATCATCAGATTCCTTTATTACTCAGGGTAGCATAGCGATCAAGCAGTCTCAAACTGTGAGAGGCAGACGAATTGATTCGAGTTCTTTAACCATGCATGGTGAACCTAACCTCACGACATCCGCGCACCACCGAGGGTCGCTTCCTGTGTTGGCCTTCCCCATCAATCCCCTAACCCGTGTCGGGCCCATTTCCTTTGGTGCAATGTTCCACAGACCCAACCTCTGCCGTTCTGTGACCACACTTGCCACCACGTGCGGCCGCAGGGGAACTCCGTTCCAAGGACAATGGGGCGACCGCTCACGTCTAGGTTCGATCCGGTACTCGGCTTCCTTATCCCATAATAAGTATGAGGTTAGTACTTTCAAACACTTGATCACAAACACCACCACTGTCGGGCCTTAACAAGTTTCATAGACAAACGGGGTGATCAGCCGACTACCAAAGAGTTAACCAAAACCATGCCCCGTCCATCATCCTTATAGTTGTAACAGAAAGGAAACAACCAACTCCTTACAACTCGTGAGTGACAGGAAATCACTCGACTTTTACCGCTTCCTATTTAAGCGTGGCAACTACTCGGTCCAACAGCTAGTGTTCAGATCAGGGAACTAAGTCATGCATCTACGATTTCAAGCAACTCCTATACGTAAATGCACAAACATGGAACAGAAGGCATGTGCAAGTTTGGGAAACTGGGGTTCATGCTCCGGGGCTTGCCTTCAAACAAGGAGGAAGGAAGCTGCTCTTCTGCGGGGGCGGCCTCGGCTTCTGGAAGTGGGAGCTCTGCTACAGTTTCGTCCTCTGGCGCCGGGTGCAGCTCGTAGAAGCCGTCGCCGAGACGCAGCTCTACACGAATGCAATGCAAGAGTTAGCATTTAGATGGTTATTTCAACAGCAACACTTGCAAGTTTTTAGCCTAGAAAGTTATAGCAAAGCTACGGATAAAGTGAGGAAGTTCACTTGAGTTGGAGAAGAACAAGGTAAAAGGGTAGGATGGGAAGAAGCTTATGATCTGACCCTTAGACTAGAGGAATAGATGTGCTGGGGGTCCTCAGACTTAACGCCGAGAAGTCCCCATTTTTACACATATACCCTCGGGTTAAGGAAAAAGATACAGCCGAGCCCTCGGGCGAGGCGGAGAAAGGGTCGGCGAACAGGCAGGGTCGGGCGAGACGGAACAGGGGTTGGGCGGATAGAAGGGGTCGGACGAGGCGGAAAAAGGGTCGGCAGCTTACCTTCGTCTTACAGGTGAAGTTTGGGGTCGGGAAGAAGCAGACTTGGGTGAAAGGACTAAGGCTTTGGACAGCGGCGAGGTCCGGCGGGGTTCCGGCGGCGGCGGTGCTTCTTCTGGACCACAAGCAAGCTCTTGCGTAGCACGGAGGAGTAGGCAGCTGGGTGGATTGGGAAGGGCGGATGTGGAGCGGAGAGGAGAGTTCCTCAGGGACTTAGGTTGTAGCGCTTGAGCACGAAACAGAGAGCAAGGAGGAAGGGCAGCGATGGCAAAGGGGACTCCGGCGGAGCTCTGGCATTCCCTTTTTATAGCTGCGCGGAGGAGAGAGAAGGTTGGGGTGGCGCGAAGACCGGGAAGAAGCGATCGAGTGCTCTGCCGGGGCGGAGATTGAGCCGCGGTGCGGCGGAGCAGGACTTCGGGGATGGCACCGGCGGTCATTGGGCACCAGCGACAGGGTGGCGCAGGCGCGGTTTTGCCGGTGGTTGAGATTTGGCGGAGGCAGGCGTCGTTGTGCGGTGGATCTGATGGAAGTGACCGGCGGAACGGCGCTAGAAGCGACGGCGCCCAGGTGAGAAGACAGGCGGGCCGCGGTCGCGTGGGCGAGCGCGGAGCAACAGATTGTCGGGGGCGTAGCTCTGACAGGGCGGAAAAGGAGCTGTCGCGGCCGTGGTCTGGGTTGGCGGAGGAGGAATCGTCGCGTAGAGTATCTGGGGTGGCGCGACGGTGGAGATGCGGCGGAAAAGACGGGAGGCGTCGGGCTCTGCAGCCGGGGGTCCGACGGGGTGATGATGGGCGCGAGCCGTGAGGTACTGCAGAAAGGGTAGCAGAGGAGCTTCCGCTGCGATTGGGGAAAAGGGGCGCGAGAATCCATCCGGTCGTGGCCGGCGATGAGGCGGAGCGGCGGGTGTCGGAGAAGTTGAGCCACGCGGTGGAGAAATTCTGAGGCGGGCATGCTACTCGAGTGCGTCTGTCACGGAAGATCTGGGAGAAAGATTTTGTGGGTCCACCGGTCAGTCTTGGTTGGTCCACTACTCAGATTGAGAGAGATACTGTGGGAAGACTTAAAAGGATCCGGCGGTATGGGTTTGGGGTCGGCAGGGTCGGAACCGAGGGAGCGGTGGAGAGGGGTCGGATCTCAGGGGTCGGGACCGGACTGGGGGTTGAGCACTTCAACTCGGGAAGCTGAGGTAGGGGGATGGGGTCCCGGATTAAGATTAACTCATGAGATTTGGGGTCAGTCGTCACACAACTAAGAGGGAAAAGTACATGTGATGACGTATAATCCAGGCATCAGATTTTGTTGGGTGTTCGGAAACTAGCTGGTTGTGTTGCTCGATATACAAAGCCACAAAGGATGATTGTTGCAGAACAGTGAAGTGTGCCTTGTCGAACATATTAGTATCATTGCTCAAACTTGATTTTCTTCCAAGGGTGCCCATTCCCTGTGTGCAACTTTTCTAATTCCTTCACAGTTTCGCAATCTCTATGTGCATCCTGTAGCACCTGACCAAGATCATTAGTAGGGCCGTCTTCTGCACACTCATCTTCATCAGCCTCGCCCATTGTAGTATCTGCAAAAGTTTGACCTGTGGTTCAGTCCGGAATATTGTTATCATCCTCCTCTTCTTCGCCGTCTTCCACTACAACCCCTCTTTCACCATGCTTGGTCCAAACCAAATAGTTAGGCATGAAACTGTATCTAGTCCTTCTTGTTACTGCATTGGAAGCATGGACAACATATGAACCTATTCTCTAGCTTGTTCGTTTTGGTCACTTCGAGAAAATAATGCAAGCCATCAACAAATTCCTTGGTCCGTCTGCTGCGTTATACATCCATTGCCAGTCCATCTGCATCGTATTACGTGTAGAGAATAGCGTAAGCATGTTCTGTTAACTGGGACTGGAGGAACGGAGGTGGTACATCCATTGCTGGTTCATTTGCATCGTATTACGTGAAAAATAAACATAGGGTTTCGTATAGGATTATTATTTATAATTTAGTTCTTGCATTAAACAGAGATAGATAAATTGTTGGTCAAAGAAATACAATTATTAATTGTTAAATTATAGTGACATGAAAAAATGTAGCAAATGATCAAATTCTATTTTCTCACACCTACAATTTATTTACCTTAATTTTATTGCAATGACTAACTATTAAAAACACATTTGCTCTAATTTTTTTCTCATACGTAATATTGAAATCCTCTCCATTTTCTCCTTCACATTCTCCCACACATCAAGTTGTTTTAACTAATATGAATCGTATATAACAAGCAAACTATCCATCATATTCTAGCTCAAAAATATGTATAAATAAAATCCTCTTCATTCTCCCTCATTCTAAAAAACTAATGTTTCTCCCTCTCTAAAGCATAAAACAAAGCATAATAAAAATAAATGAAAGGATGATAAAGTAGCTAACATTCACAACACTTTGGATGAGTGAAATCCCCACGGAAATGAGGAAAAAAATTCAGGCAGCACCTCCCTAGAGTTGCTTCGTTGCCATGGAGAAAGGAGGATGAAGCTCTCTTGTGGAGTGGAGTGGCTCGGGTTGGAGGAAGAAGAGGTGATAGGAACCCACTAGGGTTGAATCCCGATCTTTCGATGAGACAAAGTGGATAACTCGATTTGGGGATGGAGATGATGTTCACGGCCCGAAAACAACCATTCAAGGATGCTGCACCTTAGCAACCGATACACCACCTCCAATGGCGCCGTGATCTTGTGGAGCACGATCAACCAAACCACTAGGGTAATTCCTGCAAGCAATCGAGGAACAAGTAAGAACAAGTAGAACAAGCAACTCAATTGTAAGTATGGAGATAAAAACCAATCTGAACTCATAAAGTTGAGGTTCTGAATCGTGTAAAATGGATGGTCTAGTCGACACACACGTCTACAAGGAAGTAGCAATGGCTAAACTTTCAACAAAATAAAACCCAATCTGTTTGTGGTGGCTCTAATCCTTATTAATACCTATGAGGATGACCAGGGGGGTCCTGGTGTCGTGCTCCAACCCTAGGACACGTTCTTATTAGACCCGCTTGATACAAGACCCATCGTGCCTAAATAGGGTGACGCAGCACCGTAGGCAGAAAACATCTCTGGATCAATTCAATGATTGCGGTCGCCTCAGGAAAGATATGACCATGAGTCTGGATCCATATGAAAATAGACTTCATAAGAATTTCAAAAAGTAATTGAACGTCCAAAACGGAGTCCGGATAAGGTTGTGGCGACCGTCGCAAGTTGTTGCGGTGCTGCAGTCCGAATCCAGCCCCAAAACGTACTGGATTTGATCTCTTTCTTTCCTTGGGCCAAAAGTGACGTGTTGGCCTTGTGGAGGATATTGGGAATACTTGGAATTGGCCCCCAATCAGCTTCTTTGATGTTCCATACCTCCATGTATGTTTAACACTCCTTTTGAGCGATGTATATATATCTTTGAATCAAAAGTTGCTAATGTTGTATCCGAGCAGATGATGTCCTCATCAAGAGATCTCTGTCTTGCGATTGTATAGGGGAGGAGATTTTGTCCCGGTTGGAGTTTCCAACCGGGACAAAAAAGGAGCGTCGTTGGTTGGTGGGAAAAATCTGACCGATACAACTGGGACTAAAGGGTGGCTTTAGTCCTGGTTGGTATTTACAACCGGGACTAAAGCTCCCCAATCTTGCCTACCATGGCGCCCCACCTTTAGTCACGGGCCAAATTTAAACCGGGACAAAAGAGGTGGATGGAAGTTGAATTCTCTACCAGTGGTCGCTCTTTCTCTCGAAAGACAAAGGGTAAACAACATCATCTTTAATTCTTTATAAAAAGAGAAAAGAATTGTGATAAATTGGTACCTGAAGAACCACCACCTCGTTGGATGTTTGCTGGGTCGGGTCAATGGACTATTTGGTGAAGTGATGAGTGTGTGACTTACCTATACCACTGCATGCGTCACTGTAGTAAAACGCGTGTGCTAGTCGGCAAGGTAAAAGAAAGGTTGCAATTTATCTTATGGACGGTGGACGGGTGGAGGAACAATTCGAGACGTGGAACGGCTCCAAGATGATGGGTTCCATTCCTTTAACCTCAAGCAAGTAATACTGCTGTGATTAGTCGATTGTTATTTGTCAACCCACATAGCCTGCTTTAATTTCTGCGGCGATGTACTATCAAACATCAAGGAAAGGAATAATGTATGAAAAGCAAGGGGGAAGGAAGAATGTACTAGAATGGCATTTATCCAAAAAGAAATATTCACCTGTCAGGCTAGCTGCAAATCTGAATATGCACATTGCTTCGGTAATTTCCTTTTCTTAAAAAAAAGTCATATGTCAGTCAAGTTCAATATCAGAGAAAGGGGGCCACATAGCTTACTCTAATTTACTTGCCATACAAATTTTGCAAGAACCATGCATGCAGACATTTGTAGAGGCAGTGATGAGTCACTACTTACTCTAATGCCCATATTTCTAATACTAGGCCATATCACTAATTGTCATTTTTAATCGTGCAACCTCAGCAGTTTGGACTTGCAGAACAACCTAATCCATGCGCACCCACGAAGCCTGGCCACCAGATTCCGTATCTCACGAGAACAGAATGTTGGTTGGTGCACCTGCAGGCGAGGCGTAGAGGCGACCCTTATCCGATATCCACAGCTGCGACACAGGCAGAGGCAGGCTCCGTCGTCACGCCAGCCTCACATGCAGATCGCAGCTCACGCAGAGCTGGCCGACACTTTCTTCTCCGTAGCGAGGAAAAGAAAAGAAAATCCAACGGATTGGGAGAACATGCCGACATGCCGTTACTACTACCATCCCAATCTTGACGCAGATCTGGTGCGCGTGCGCCATGTTTTTCTTATTAGAAAAAAAATTGTATTTCTCGTTCACACAGTCTTGGGGTGCGTGACATGAGCTTAAAGAACCCGGGCCCACCCACTGCCACTCCCTACGAGACTGCAAGTGATTTCTGGTTGTTCCCTCGGGGAAAAAAAAGAAAATGATTTTTGGTGTTAAACGATGAATACAGTAGTATACTGAAGTTACCTCTGCCGCTGATGCCAGAAACGACCTTGGATGCAACGGAAATTGCAAGCAAAGTCCTTTGGTTCATGTTCTACGGAGAGCAGAGAGCGAGGAAGATGGGTTAGGTCGTGACTGGTTTACCAAGGGACTGTTGGGCTCAGGTGTTAAAGTTTAACACCGTTACATTGGATGTTTGATGTTAATTAGAAATATTAAATATAGATTAATTATAAAATTAATTGCACAGATGATGGAGTCTAATTCGTGAGACGAATCTATCAAGTCTAATTAGCCCATGATTTGTAGATTTTTGTCTCTCAAATTAGCACAGAGTTCTACAATTAGTTTTATAATTAGCTCATATTTAGTTCTCCTAATTAGTATCCGAATATTCGATAGGTACTATTAAAGTTTAGCGTTCCATATCCAAACAACCCGGCTGCAATCGGTGGGTGTCACTTTTCGGTAATTCTTTTCGTATTTTATTGCGACGTTCCAGCATGACCACGTTCTTGCAGTGCAGTTTGCCTTGTGTAATGTACTGCGGCGAGCTCAAATCGAACTCGAGTGCACTGTGGAAAGCGCCTTTTCCGCGCGCTGGCTGCCTGCAGTTCAGCACTTGGGCACCGCACCACGCGTGGTTTTGGCCACCGCACACATGGTGGCTGCTGTCGTTATGGCCCGCAACTCAACTCGGTACACTGTCGGCAGCAAAGTTGCAAGCTCGTGTGACACAAAAATGTTGGTGAAAACAGAATGCAGTACCTTTTTTTTCAATAGCAAACTTGCTGAGACAGAAAGTTTGCAAAACTATATGCATTTTCTGATATTTTAATGGCATAAACTAATGTATATGTTAGAGATTTAGAGTGGCCATACGTCTCCAGAGGATCGAGTATTCGGGTGGTAGGGGTAGCAAATTCACCAAAGCTGATCCATCAACACAAGATAGGCCCCAATTAAAGGTTGTCGTTGAGGAGTAAACTCAGGCATCGATTTTCCATCTCTTGCCTTACATTCAAATCTAGCACCAAAAACAATAGCATTTTCCTTTACGAAATTTAATTTTGGGTTGCAAAATGAACAAAAAAGGGCATTGCTTTTGAGTGATTTGAATCTATGATAGTAACTCTAGTTTTCATTTTTTTTAAAATGATTATTTTTCAATCACCGAAGCACCCAAACAAAATTAATAAACTCTTATAAGCGGAAAGGTATTTTGCTAAAATCATTTGAAGCTGTCATCTTTATAATACACTATGCCACAAAAGATCTGTGTTGGCAGAAAGCACCCGCCAGCAACCTTGAACCAGCACAAATAGCGTCTGTGCTGGCGGGTGCTCGCCCGCCAGCACAGACCACTCTGTGCTAGCGGGCGACGTTAGACACCCGCCAGCATAGATGCTTTCTGTGCTGATAGGTGGTTACATCACCCGCCAGCACATATGGTTTCTGTGCTAGCGGGTGGTGGAATATGTATTTTCCCATCCTATATATTATTCCCCGTGATTTATTTATAATTTCTATTTCCCACCAGTTATTAGCCGTCAAATTGAAATAGGTATCTCCAACCACGTAACAACAAACTTGAATAATAAATAATTCACATTATTCAAAACCGCATCGTACATAATATATAATTCACATTATTCAACAAACTTGAATAATAAATAATTCGCATAATTCAACATTTGAAATAGAGCTATTCTTTGCCATGCTAATATTAAAACTACTACGCCCATCGACGAAGACCTTTACATTCGTCCGCTATCAACACGCCATCTTGATCAAAGAATGTTCTATCCTCGTGACAAATCTCGCGTTGGATGAACCTCGCCATGTCCCTACAAATGTTGTCGATGTGACCGTCTTCGAGCACCGCTTGGTGAGTCTCGATTCTAGGCATCTACAGGTATACAGTAAATGAAGATTATGATGTATTACCATTAGGAAGTTAGCGCATGGCAGTGTACAAGAGACTTACATCTTCGGGGTTCATTCGATACCTCCCATTGTTTCTGAGGAACTCGCACACGTAATATCCGCATAGCGCAGTACTGGGAGGTTGCTTGTGGCACTGCAATCAAATAGAAAAATAATGAGTTCTTATTAATGACAAGTCTACATTATATGAAAAAAATCAAGTTTTTATGTTCTTACGAATCTATAATATATTATTTTCATAGTTTTCTTCCTTTTTCATCATGTTCCCCGCATTTTAGTATGTAAAGCTTGTACGTACTTTGAGGGTATGAAGACAAGAGTTAGTAATACAACTTAGGTGCATAGAATGTCAACATTCATTTAAGTACTGCCAAGGAATATCTTAATTTTGTATAATGCCTATGAATTCTTTGTAACTATCTCTGCTAAATTTGGTTGAGTCGAGGACCACTGCTTCTCCTAGCTTGGGTAAAATAGTGATGCAAATCCAATGATCTCTGCATTATATTAAAATAATTTATATTATAGATGGCATTAAATAGCACCAAGTATATATATAGTAATTAAAACTAGCTAGCTTACTGAAAATTATAAGGAGCAATGATACAATCCTTGTCAGCCTTTTTTCTCGTTACACTTGTAATGTATACGGACACTTTGTGCATTTCATCTCTGTGGGCTTTTGCTTTTATAGCATTTTTCTCCGCTTTGTGTCTGTGCTGCTTCCATTTGTGCTTTGATCATTTCCGTCATTTTGAACTTGTGCTCTGGATCGCTAATTCATGTTGGGTCAAGGTACGCTACCTTGAACCTGTCGTTCATCAATTGTTCCTCCCTCCATTGCATCCTGCAGAATAGGTCGTTCAGGTACTTGACATATAAAATATATACGTATGTATTTAAAACTTGTATATGCGGTACATGTGGACTTACAAGCACCATACGGTAATGAGATTCACATCAAGGTGTTGTCGACGGTAAAGTCTGTGCAAATCTTCAAAATTGATCACAATCTGGTAATCGAGAACGCCAAGGAAAACCTTAGTTGGGACACGCGTGGTGATTGCTCGAATGCCTTGCTTCATTGCATTCATGATCCATCCATGCAACTTATTCAGTTCCTATGGGCTCTCCACCAGATCCCACCGATACAAAATGGTTTGCCATGCTCATAATTCTCTGGGACTTCATCTGATGCAAAGAAATTGAGGTTTTCATCATTTTCCTTTTGCTGAGAGGCACCGCAAGCTACAGATTTCTCACCAGAAGATGAAGCCTTCTTCTTCAATACGTTTAAAAACTTGTCGACTTCTGTTGATGGAGCTTTTTGATCATATGCGCTGACCATACGAGGTACTGTTGGCCTCAGGGGAGGTGGAGATGCCGGCGAAGGCGATGTTGGATCAATAACTTGTAAATCATCTACCTGTTCATCGCCTTGGAGTTGTGATGTCCAATCGTCCTCAGTGAGACCTTCTAGAATAGGTGATAGCATTGGCTGCTCGCCCTCATTAGTAGCTCCCTGCACATGTCTCGAGATGCCACTATATCTCAGCGATACCACTATATGTACTGGTGTGGCGGAACCGCCCAAATTAACCTGACTAAAATGCATTGAAGTCGCCTGACACGCGATTATGCACTTTAAGCAAGTCAACTTGGTCGACCGTCGGATTTCATCCGATTAACCACATAAACAGGATCGAGAAGCATCGCTCACGCGAAGGTGAGTAGCACAGAGGTTACAACATTCCATCACGACAACAAGTTTCACATTTTATTACATCAGAGTTTTCGAAATTCAAACCGAAATTTGCAAGGTTCGAAGTCAAATAAAACTAGCGGAAGCTAAATGTCGATACATGACATCACGACGGAGCCGATCATGACATCAAAAATTTCTTCCTTCGCCGTCTAAGGAAGGATCCCACTCGACGGTCCAGCCCAGGGGAAGCTGGGTCGGCCAAGTGGTACCAGCAACCAAACTATTACCTGAAAAAGATTAGCCACAACAAGGCTGAGCAACTAGTACTCAGCAAGACTGACCCGTCGGAAAGACACGATCGAGACCTAGACATGCAAGGCTTTCTGGCTCTGGGGTTTTCTTGCCAAAAGCGTCTTAAAGTCAGTCCTTACTTTCAACATTTTAGCTCAGGTTCTATGTTCTTTATCCAGTCTAGATTAGCAACTTATACTAAAAAAACATGATTTCCAAGCAATTACTTAACAAGCATCAAGATTAAAATCATCATCATGTTCCATCTTTACTCAGTGCAGAATAGCGATCAAGTAGTCCCAAACTGTGAGAGGCAGACGAATCGATTCAAATTTATTAACCATACATGGCAAACCTAATCTCACGACATCCGCGCACCACAAAGGGTCGCTTCATTTGTCAGCCGTCCCCATCGATCCCTTAGGCACGTGTCAGGGCCAACTTCCTTTAGCATGCAATGCTCCACAGTCCCGGCCTATTGCTGCACTGTGACCGCACTTGCACCCACATGATGCACCATGGGAACGACGTTCCAAGGACAGACGGAGGGTATGCCACGCCCCAGTTCAATCAGGTACTAGGCTTCCCCATCCCATACTAGGTATGAGATTAGTACTTTCAAACACTTGATCACGAACGCCGACACGTTTCGACCTTAGTCCATTTTCATTTAGACAGACGGGGCAAACCACCAAGTATCGAACATAAGCCTGACCCCGTCCGTCGTCCTTATAGTTGCGACATAACTGAAACATTCAACTCCTATAACTCGCGAGTGATAGGAAATCACTCGACTTTTACCGAAACCTATTAAGCATTGCACTACTCGACCTTAGCAACTAGTATTCAGACAAGGTACTAAGTTTATGCATCTAAGGTTTCATTACAACTCCTGGAAACGTAAATGCGCAATCAAGTAATCAGTAAGTGGCATGAAAGTAAAACAGGGAGTTCATGCACCGGGGCTTGCCTTCAGGAAAAGCTTGGGGGTCCTCGGGGTCTTGCTCTGGTTCGGGCTCTCCTTCGAAGGGGTGCAGTCCCTCGGCGGGGTCTTCTTCCGGTGCCGGGTGAAGCTCGTACGTTCCGTCGGTGAGATTCAACTCTACACGGAAATGCAATGCAGGGGTTAAACATTTTAGATGGTTGTTTCAACACACTCATGTTTTAACTCGGACACTTGTAGCAAAGCTACAGGAAATGTGGGGGAGTTCAACTTCTGTTGGTGGAGATCAGGATGAGAGGGTTGGGTTGGGGAAAACTTAGGGTCTGACCCTCAGGTTTAAGGAAAACCGTACCGAGGTCCTCAGACTCAACATAGAGAAATCCCCGAAATTATTTCACCGATACCCTCGGGTCAAAGAAAAGTTATAGCCGAGCCCTCGGGCGAGGTGGAGAAAGGGTCGGCGAAACTTGGCAGGGTCGGGCGAGGCGAAAGGGAAAAGATCGAGCGAGACGAAAAGAAAAGGGGTCGGGCGAACCGAAACAAAGGGGTCGGGCGAACCAAAACAAAGGGGTCGGGCGAAACAAAAAAGGATAGGGGTCGGGCGAGACGGAAAGGACAGGGGTCGGGCGAGACGGAAAGGATAGGGAGGTTAAGTAGCTTACCTCCAGGTCTACCAGTGAAGCCTTGGGGCCGAACAGGAGTAGGCTGGGACGGAAGGTCGTACGCACGGCGGCAGTGAGGCTTCGACGGTGCTCCGGCGGCGGCGGGGCTTCTTGGACACAAGCAAGCTCGAGTACCACGCGGAGGAGCGGGCGGCTGGTGAGTCGGGAGAAGCGGCTTGAGAGTGGCGGTGAAGTCGTCGGAGTGTGGGGGTGGCGCAAGGGGGTGAGCTCCACAGAAGCTCAGCGGCGGCGCAGAGGAGGAAGCGGTGGCGCATGTGCGGTGGTGGCAAAGGGGTGGCATTACCGCTGAGGGGGCTCCCTTTTATAGGGCCGGGGTGGCGCAGAGGGTCGAGGCGGGGCTCCGGTGGGGAAAGGATAAGGCCGGGAGTGGCGAGTGCGCGGGCAAGGTGGCCATTGGCCGGCGACGCCATTGGGCAGAGGAGGTGGAGCTCCGGGTGGTCTTCGACGGTGATTGGCCTTGGGCGGCGCGCGTCTGGGGCTTCCAGTCTGTCGGGCGGGCGAGGCGGAAGGGCTACCGTGGGGGTTGGGTGAGCAGGCGGAGGCGCGGGACGTCGGGGGCGTGCCAGCTTTCTCGGCGGACGGGCGAAACGGGGTTGGCGGAGCAGAGCCGTGGCAGGCAGAAGGCAACCTGCGCGCGGCCGGCGGGTGGCTAGCCCTACGCTCGCTCCGTCCTGTCGTGGGCGCGGGTTGGGCGTCGTGGCTCTGATCCTGTCTTTATCGCGCTGGTGATAGGGTGCCGGCGAGCTGCCGGTGGCCGGCGGCCACGCGGCGCGCGAGCGCACGTGCTCTGGCGCGCGGGCATCGAGGCTCCTTTCGGGCAGCAAGCCCGACCAGCTTTGGAGCGATCCTTCTCCGAATCTTTCAACACAACTCCTGAAACTCACTTAAACAAACTTGTTCAACACTGATCGCTCTTCAAACTTTGTTTAAGGTGTCGGTTTTGATCGTGAGAGGATTTGAAGATATTTTATGCCAAAGTTAGCCAAAAATCTGGAATTCCAGACTTAGGATTTTAAGGCATCCGGGGTGAGTTGACTGGTTTACCCCACTTTGACCGGGATTTTGAACAAGTTCGGGTCCGATTTGGATCTGGGTCAGTGTGACAAAGTTGGAACACACTCAAGGTACTACAACTTCTACTAAGGCTTTGACTCGAGTTTAGATAGGGAAAATGGGAGATGAAAGCTTGCAAGATGAAGGAAAACTCGAATTCCAGGACTTAAGAGATTTTCAGGGTCCTTTAGAAAAACCGGCTTTGGTTGCTGTTTTTGACTTCCTTCCACTCCGAATTAGTCAAAGTGCCTTTAACAAAAGTTGTTGGAATTAAAAAGTTTTAAAACTCTTATTTGGGAAGAAACTTAAGTTTGTATGTAAAATTTCAAGCTTTAAACCAAACTCCAAAACGAGCTTCTTAGGTTTATAAAGGTCATTTCACTTCTTAACTTAGAGATTTGATTTATCACTGGTTTATAGTTAAAAGTACTTAATTTAGGTAGAGTTATTACAACTGGTTCATCGCATCACCGAAAATCTTAATCCCCTTATTAGTAGGGATGTCAATCTCGCACGACTCATCCAACACCATGACAACTTGCACCCAATCGTATTCTGGCTGGATTCCTTTGGGAACACATGACCAATTAGTGCCATACCGGTTGCGACCTCTCAAAACTTATTTTGTTTCCTTCCATAAGGTATCACCAACCTGCATGGTGTATCCACTTTATGTCGTCAACGGGATACCTCACGTTTGCAATGGAGCCAGCACTACTCGAAGCAACGAATCCTGTGTGGGCAAGCTGCATGGTTGGTTCTGCCTATCATTGACCATCGAATACTATCGGGTCAGCCCTTGTTTGTAGTTGCTGGCTGGCAAAGAACTCAACCAATTCCTGCTTGGCGATCTCTCTCATCTTTTCTTCAAGGTTTTCCTCATAATGGTCACGCTTCCTATAACTTGCTTGGTCGTTGTGGAATGCTTTACCCTAGGGCAATATTGACGACATCCCTCGAACACGTCCAGAGTGCTCCACGGTTTCGATTGTGGCAATTAGTTGATCTTTCTCCCTATCCGGCTTGAAAAGACCCTTCTTTTACACCTCGGCGAGCTGTTCCAACCTCGTGTAAATTTTGCCTATTGTTGGGTGTTTGAATTTAACCTTGCCGTCAGGTGTTATTGTCGAAATTTGAACTAGTACCCAATTCCTACTGTGCTCATCCAAGCCTTCAAACAAATTTGGTAAACCAGCTATCCTTTATTCTTCTTTCTCTCACCTCCATTTAGCTGGCTGCGTACCCTCTCGCACCCAAGTGATGGGGGTTCTGGGAGGCTTTCATAGCCTTCTTGGTATGTTCTTCGCTCAGAGCTTTTGCTTCCAGCATGTTCTTCTATTGTATGAACTCTTCCCACATTTCTTGAGGAATCCTACCAAAGTCTTCCCTAGCATTCTTGCCTTTCTGTACATATTCTTTATTAAGAGTAGACCTCCAATTCTTGAAACATCTCACAAGGAGGCCCTCAGCAAAGTTTCTTGCGAATTTCTCTTGACTTTCACAAAAAGTGAACTTTTCTTTCAATGTGGCCCACAATACATCCTTTGTAGTGGTAGGCACATCCTTCCAATTACTAGTCGTGATCCAGGTCTGCAATTTATTCTTGATAATAGCTCCACATATGTTCCGAAACCTAGCAGCTATCCCCTCAGGTAATATGGGTTCACCTTTGGTGCCAAGCAATTCTATTACGAGAATACCTTTTTTAGGGATCTGGTTTCGGCTTTGTTTCCCACGTTGCCTTTTCGGATTACTAGTGGAAGCAGTTGTAGCCGAAGGTTGTGGTGCAGAGGTAACTACCTCGTCTTCATGCAGAGTAGATGTTCTACAATGTCGCGGCAGCGAATGAACCGGGGATTAGTCATCGTCCTATAGAGAAAACAATAGTTGGAGTTTATCATCTTCATGTGAACAACAAACGCTTCACTAGCTAGTATATGAATGTGCATGCAGATACCTAATGAGTCGTGGTTGGATCGTATTCAGGATCATCTTCATCTAGATGCCTGCGAGTCCTAGGTGGGCTTGGTTCGTACACAAGTGGAGTAGAATATGATCCACAATCGTCGTCAGAATCAGAATCCTCCTCGGCGGATTCAACATTGTTCTCATTGTTGTCCATCGCTCTTAATATGCAAAATTGTAATACTTGCAATTAAAAATTATTCATGAATTTATGCATATCAATACATATTTGTACAGCAAACTTTTCCTTTCACAATTCAAACATATTTATTATTCATGAATTTATGCATATCAATAAATATTTGTACACCAAACTTTTTCTTTCACAATTCAAACATATTTATTATTCATGAATTTATGCATATCAACAACAAACTTTTCATTTCACAACTTATATATATTTATTACTCATGAAAATTGCAATCGATAAATATGTAAACACAACATTTATTATTACATTTTATTCGGCATTGTTCTCATTTATCAATTAATTATATTTGCTCGAAAAAAAACCAACCCAGGTCCTTCGGTGTGGGGGAGGGCCGGCGGCGGCGCTACGGCCTCAGGGAGGGTTGGTGGCAGCACGGCGGCCTCGTGTAGGAGCGGCACGCCGGTGGTCGGGGAGGAGGCGCGGCTCAGGGAGGAGTGGCGGCGCGGCACCACATCGTGGCGGGGATGAGGGAGGCATGGCAGCGTCGGGCGTCAGGTCGAGAAGGAACAAAGGCTGACGGAGGGCCGGCGGGTGGAGAGGGAGGTGCGGTCAGCGGTGGCGTTGAGGGGCGTTGGGGAGGGGGCCGCGGTGGCCGGGGGAGGATTGGCGGGTGGAGAAGGGGGCGTGGCCGGCGGCGGCGCTACGGGAGGGTGGCGGCGTCAAGGGGCATCAGGGAGGGGGCCGCGGCAGCGCTCCGGGAGGCGAGGAGACGCACAAAAGGCGAGGCGACGACACTGCGGGAGGGCAGTAGCGTCGAGGAGCATCAGGGAGGGACCCACAGCGGCGCTTCGGGAGGCGACGCGACAGCGCTTGACGACTCCCTAATTTTGATTATTTTTGGT
>NC_028455.1:18301439-18322430 GCF_000263155.2 Setaria italica
TCAGTTATGATCACCCTATAACTATGATGAATGGTGTAGCAATTAGAAAGTTCAAGTAATCTGTCGCACCCAAACACTCTCACAGATGAAGTTGTCGCTGTCGTCGCTAAATCCATTGCGTGTTGCATCTACTGGATTATATACACTTACACTCTGTTATATTTTCCTCTTCTCTATGTTTCCCAACCATGAGAGTATGAATTTGAATACTACTCACTACTGGTACGTTTATGCATAGAATTTCACGGTGTTTGGTCAAATTACGAAGTGCTATCTTACAAATCCTTAACGTAGCTCAGCTGGTAAAATTCCTTATGGTGGAACCTATCCACTAAGAATGTGTTTGGTTGGGTGGCTATCCCCCTAACCAGGCCATCCCAATGCAAGATGCACTAGTTTGGTTGCCTGGCTAGAGGACTTAGCCAGCCTAGCCCAAGCCACCCGAGGGGGCATAGCCAGGCCCAGCTAATACGACCGATTCGGCCGTTTCCAACCAGCCAGGCCCGACTTGTGCAGATCGATGGCCCGACTTATGCAGCTCCTTGACACAGGTCGCCGCTAGGGTTACCGCTTGCCCTCCCCATTTGCGCCGCAATCGGGGTCCTGCACCCATCTCATCTCGCCGTCGCCTCCCCCGGATCGTCTTCCTCCTCCCGTTCGTCTTCCTCCTCCCGTAGCAAGGTTGAAAGCTTCTTCGATCTGGTAAGATCGCTTGCCTAGCGGCTCCTTGGACTGGTTTGTGAGCGAGTTCCTCTCAAGACTTGTCATTCCGCATGGTTTCCCTTCTGCGTGTGATGCTTTCCTATGAGATGTGTTTGATTTGCTTATTCTTGCGAGATTGATTTTGTTGTAGATCTGGCAGTAATGCTTAAATTGGTACCTTGTTACCTACATATGAGCGGTGCAGCAAGGTCAATGATGATAAATTTCATGTCTGGCCGATTGTTTTATGGGTAGCGGTGCATGGTTCTTGATGGTTGTTACTGGTATCTTGATTTATGAATTTGTGCTCTCATGTTCTTGAGAAATATTAGGTCTACATGATGAAATGGTACAATATGACTGATTTTGTAGATCTGGCAGTAATGCTTAAATTGTTACTCTTGTTACCTACATATGAGCGGTGCAGCAAGGTCAATGATGACAAATTTCTAATTTTTCATGTCTGGCTGATTGTTTTAGTTAAACTTATCTGAGTAGCAGTGCACGGTTCTTGATGGTTGTCACTGGGAGGCGCATCTGTCTGGGTGTCGCAGCCGTGACTTGCATCCATTTCTTTTCAAATGTTGTAGCACAACTGATGAAATAGTAGTATTCTGATATATGTGATGCTTTGTTCTAGAGGATGGATGGTGCTGAAAGACGCCGATGGCTGATTTTGAGGGGTGCATCACTTGTTGTTGTAGTCACAGCTTGGATGTTTGTTAGGTTCAGGCGCCGTTGTCTCACCAGACCACCCATCACATATGCCCCCATGAGTGCTAGAGAGGAACACAGGCAGAACAATCTCAGTTACATTTATCAAGCTGATGACACTAGGTGTGTTGACCTCCCTAGAATGAAAAGAGCACCCTTCTTCCAACTGTGTGACCTTCCCCGCACAAGAGAGCTGCTGAAGGACACAATGCACTGTAATGTGGAAGAGCAGGTGGCAATGTTCTTGCATGTAGTTGGTCACAACCAAAGGTTTAGGGTAATCAATTTATCCTTTAGGAGGTCATTTGAAACCATTAGCAGGCACTTTCAGGAGGTCCTTTATGCTGTTGGTGAGCTTAGACAGGAGATGATCCAACCTCCCTCAACTGCTTTTCATCCCAAGATTGTGGGTAGCCGTCGATGGAACCCATATTTTAAGGTTAGCATACACAAACCAATGCATAGGTGCAGTTGATGGGAAGTAGTAACCATCTGTTTTGTTTCACATTGTAGGATTGCATAGGTGCAATTGATGGGACTCATGTTCTTGCAAGAGTTCCAAGGTCAATCAGGGCTGCCTTTCTAGGAAGGAAGCACACAACCACCCAAAATGTGCTTGCTGCTGTAGACTTTGACCTAAGGTTTACATATGTTCTGGCTGGTTGGGAGGGCTCCGCTCATGATGCATTAATCTTGAATGATGCTCTTGAAAGGGAAGACGGTTTAAGGGTGCCACCAGGTAACTAACAATAGGATGCTCCTATTTATACCACACACAATTAGAAACACCACCTCATTGGCTATGTTTGTCATATGGTAGGTAAATTTTACTTGGTAGATGCTGGATATGCAGTGAGGCCAGGCTTCCTGCCTCCATACAGAGCCACAAGATATCACTTGAGAGAGTTTGGTGCAAGGGTGCCACAGAATGCTAAAGAGCTCTTCAACCTCAGGTATTCCTCCCTTAGGACCACAGTGGAGAGGGCTTTCGGTGCTCTCAAGAATAGGTTCAGGATCTTGGACAATAAGCCTTTCCACCCATACATGACACAAGTCAAATTGGTCCTAGCTTGTTGCATCTTGCACAATTGGATCCTTAGGTTTGGAGTAGATGAGTATGTACCTAATGAGTCCACATGGAATGAGAATGTGAATGATGAGGTTGTCCACAATGATGTCATTGTGGATAATAGCACATGGGCCTCCCTGAGAGACAACTGTGCTGAGCAAATATGGAATAACAGGGGCAACCTTAGAAACTAGAATATACTGTTGTTATCAGTTGTTGCTGTAACATTTGTTAAGACTATGTATTGCTGCAATGATGCAGTTAACTTATTCTGAGACCTTTGTTGCACTGCTATGATGAGACTTATCTGTTAACTTTTTCTAAGACCTTTGTTGCACTGCAATGATTACCTACTTATTTTTTTTTACCTAATTATCTGTCACATTTCTACAATATGTCTTACATACTTATCTGTTACTTTTCTGCTATGATGAGACTTATCTGTTAACTTTTTCTGCTATGAAGCCCTTGGACAACCATTTGTTGTGCCTGAGACAATGGATGTGGAGGCAGATGCTCCAGCAACAGCGGCACCAACTGAAGGAACAAAGGATGCTGAAAGCTCTGGAGGCAAGGTTGGCGGGGGGAAGAGGAAGAGGATGGTAAGCGAAGACGATGCTTCACTGATGCATGCAATGACTGATGCTATCTGGGGATTTGCAGCTGCTGTGCAAGACGCTGCTCATGCTGAAGTGTACCCTGGAACATATGAAGCATGCATGAACACTCCAAGTTTTCCAAGACCTCTGTTGATGAAAGCTTTGAACCACATGACCGCAAACAAAGCTAGTGCTATTCAGTTTGTGAAGATGTCACCAGAAGATAGAGACCTGTGGATGAGAACCTACCTGGAAGACAATAACCTTCTGTGATCATAAGGAAAGCTACCTGGAAGATGTCTATGAATGTCATGTGGACATAAGGTTTTGCAGCTTAAGTAGGAGATGAACTTCTTTGATACAACAGTAATGTCTACCAGCACTATGTTCTAAAGTTCATTATCTTCTGAGAATTACTCTCCTTATGCTTACACTGAATATTTGTCATATGACTTGTTATGATTACATTTCTGGTATATTATATATGACATGCAATAATGTATTAGACACTGTCATGTCTGTTATACCATCATTGCTACAGCTTTAGCTCATTTCATTAATGCTTTAGCTTTACATTGTCAATAGAGACCCTTCCTGAAGGACAAGTCCTTGGGTGATTGGAAAACGGTGTGCTTCCTAAGAAAGCAGAGGCCTAATGTGGTCCTAATTTCCTGTGTCAGTGATCTTTGACACGGAGCTTATTGCTGTCAATGGAAAGACATCTGGTGGTCTGACGACAGAAAGCAACAGCGAGCTTTAACACATTAAAAGGGTTGTTGTGGCTCGCTGTGGCTCCATTAGATGAAAGGGTTGCTGTTTCCTTCAGGAAAATTATGATTTAGATGTTACAAAGACAAGTCAGGTTAAGCCATACATGATCTGTGTAAGCGACTGCTCATATACTCTGAAAATATTTTTTTCGCATGCGTGTTCAAATGTAATCAGTGTTGGAAATTGAAACGAGATATTTCAAGTGAGAAGTATTCAATTGTGAAACAGTCGTTAAAAACTCAAAAGGCAGACGAATGGCTGCTGCCGTCTGAAAATCTGATGCGGCATCCTACAGGCGTGTGTTTGACACTAGTGACCGGGCTTGGCCAGTCCAACCAAACATGATGCAAAGCCCATTGTTATGCAGGCCGGACTGTTAGCCAATCAACCAAACACGAATTCATCTTGGCCTGACCCAGATTAGCCACCCAACCAAACAGATGGGCTCTAGCTACACTAACACAGGCTACATTGAGCCATGCATAATTATTAGCCTGGCTATAACTAACCCAAGCAACCAAACACATCCTAAGATTCGAGTCATTAACTTGGCACTAGTGCTTGTATTCTTTTGGATTTATTTTAGAATTTAACCGGTGCTATTCTTTCAGTGGTAGGCGACGTGCCCATCGATAGCAAGATGCCAGCGAGATGCTATTTCCACTCCACAATAAATATTTGCGCTTCCAATGCATGTTTGATTCCAAATTGGTAGACCCTCCCCTCTTTCCACCTCTAAAACGAAAATAGATTGTCATCAAGATTCAAATAGATATTCGAGCTAAGAACTGACCAAAATCCCAAACGTAATTGTGCAATAAAACTTACTTCGGGGTCTGGAATGCAAAACTCATCACTGCTAAACATAACCATGGGGGGAAGGGGAAGCGAAAACCCAGACTGAACACATCGAGGAAAAACCAAACTCCAAGATGGTGAGGACGAGGAGGAGGTCGGTGCTGCTGCTCCTCCTCGCCCTCACGGTGCTCTCCCCGCTCGCGCTCTACACCAGCAGCCTCTCTGCGGCGCTCAACCCCACCCGTAAGCGCTCTCTCCCCCGGCGTGATTTGTTTCGAGATTTGAGGCCGTCTTTTGTTGGCATTGGCGCTCTTACGGATTTTGCTGCCTCGTTTTTTTCTTTCCAGAAACGCGGGATTTCCCTGGAGAAATCACGAATCAGGTGAGTGATTTTTCGGGGGGTTTTTTCCTATAAATTTGGTCGGTGGATTTGGGGTTCTTCCGGGATTTTCTTTGGGTTTTGATGGGTTTCTTTTTGGGTTGAATGATGTGCTAGGGCCGTGGCGTCAAGGCAGACAAGCTGAATGCGCTTCCTCTGGTAAATTTTTCACTCCTTTTCTTTTTTGGGTTCTGTTCTTGGCTAGGGTGACAAGTGATTAAGATTTCCGTTTCCTTTCGATGCAGGAAACTGTGAGCTCTTTGAAAGAACCTGTCGGCATCGTCTTCTCGGAGGAACTGGACGGGCTGGCGAAAGAATCGACTGGATCCGAGGGCCAAGGTGCGGGTAACTCTTCTGTTTGTTTCAATGCATCTCGTGTTTGTAAGTTCGCGGAATCGCAGGTGTCTTTCGTGGAGCTCCTTAAAATTTGTGTTCTGAGATCGTTGCACACGAACTGTTTGTAGAATTGCCATTGAGGAAGGCAGGGGAGCACAAGAGCCGCGTGCTCTCTGAAGTCATGGTGGCTGCTGATGGCACCGAAGTGATCGAGCAAGTGACGAGGCGGGAGGCACAGGATGGTGGCTCGGCGAGTGCCATCTCAGATGAGCAGGAGAAAACCACCGGATCACAGCAGCAATCGTCTTCTAAGGTTGGTAGTTTTTAAGCTTTCCGTGCATCCTAAGAAATGTTGGTTGAGTTGTCACCTGAGGATTAGTTTTCTGAGATTTGGGACCATGGTTTGTCATTTAGCTTCAGATTTGCAACCTGGAATTTGAGGATTGCATTATTAGAGCTAATCAATTAAGAGCAAGCTTTGAAATCGGTTGGTAGGGGAAGCCTTTCTGCACTTATTGACCCTAACCCATTGATGGCCAGTACCGGTCCTGGTTGGCATAAGAACGTTCTGGTCACTGGTGGATTGCGATATCTTTAATTTTTCTTGGCATATCAGCTAAAAAATAACTGTAATGTCAATTGCCAAATTTGAAAAGAGGAATACATTACATGGATAAACTTACCCAATAAAATAAGTGGCTCACTTGCTTCATGAGTTTAATGCCTGCAAAATGCTTCTATGGAGAACCTTAGGGAGAATACATAGCTCTTAGTTGATCTGCCATGTCTTAATGAGCAAGTTCATACTAATCATTTTACAATGTCAGCTGCAGCAAGTAGTTGGAGTCGTTCTCATACAGCTGTCAGTTACGAGTATTGATTGTGTTGTAGTTAATCAACAGCAATGGCATGTGTTTGGCTCAATCCTGTTGGTTACTTCATTTCCTTCACGGTACTGATAAGGCACATAGATGAAAAATGCAACTGTTCTGGAATCTTGCTGATTTGGTTTCAGGGCCTGTTTTGGTTCACATGCTTACATTACCTGCCAAGTTTTGCCTTGACTCTGGATATTCTTTCCTTCCAATTTGTTAAATCAACTCTTAGTATGGGATTCTTGTATTAGCTTTGCAAGTCATGTCTGAAGCTTGGGCAAGTAAGATGAGGTCCACTTTAAGTCATATTTAAGTTAGAAAGTCATCCTAACACTCCCAAAATTTCTGACCAAATGATCCAAATGGGGGTTTTAATACATTTATATCATGAAATATTCATCCACGCGCTGAAAATCACATATGCCTTAACGTTTTTTGGCCGAATTTGTGTGCTTCTATTTTATTTTAAAGAAAGTGTATTTCATAGTCCTCATAGATCTTATGCGTTGTATTGCAGTTATGTTTGTTACATGGTTTCATCTTTATCACATGACCTATTGCACAGGAAAGTTTACGGGAGACTATGCCTAAACAGACATCTGCTAAGGTTCTTGTGGAGAACTCCCAAGCAGCTATAACAGATGGTAAAACTAAGAACACTGTTTTGCCTGATACGTGGATCCGAAATATCAAGGATCAGTTAATCAAGGCAAAGGTCTACCTTGGCCTTGGATCCATTAGAGCAAATTCGCAGTACCTAAAAGACTTGCGGCAGAGGATACGAGAAGTTCAAAAGGTGCTTGGTGATGCATCCAAGGACACTGATCTACCAAAGAAGTAGGGCTCTCACTAGTTCTGTTCATTCACTTCAAATTATAGCATTCTACTGTGCATAGGGATCAGATGCATGCAATAATTCTGTAACATTTTTATCTACTTGTTCAGTGCGAATGAGAAGGTTAAAGCGCTGGAGCAGTTGCTGATTAAGGGCAAACAGATGCAGGATGATTGTTCTATTGTTGTCAAAAAGCTTCGAGCTATGCTTCACTCAGCAGAGGAGCAGCTGCATGCTCACAAGAAGCAGACTGTTTTTCTGACACAACTTGCAGCTAAAACCCTTCCTAAAGGTCTTCACTGCCTCCCCTTGAGGCTGGCTAACGAATACTTTTCCTTGGATCCTGGTCAGCAGCAGTTCCCAAACCAACATAAACTCAGTAACCCAAAACTGTATCATTATGCCTTGTTCTCGGATAGTATACTAGCAACAGCAGTTGTTGTTAATTCAACAGTGTTAAATGCCAAGGTATGTATTTTGAATACTTATATATATATGAGTTTAAACTTTAAAGATACCAAGCATCATACTGAGTGGAAATATCTGTTTGCAGCATCCTTCTGATCATGTCTTCCACATAGTAACTGACAGACTGAATTATGCGCCAATGAGAATGTGGTTCCTCACTAATCCTCCTGGGAAAGCAACAATTGAAGTACAGCATATTGGGGAGTTTACATGGCTAAATGACAGCTACAGTCCAGTGCTCCAACAACTTGGGTCTCAATCCATGATTGATTACTACTTCGGAACCAATCGCGCAAACCCAGATTCGAACTTGAAATACCGGAATCCAAAATATCTGTCAATTCTTAATCATTTGCGATTTTACCTACCTGAGATTTATCCAAAGCTCGACAAGATGGTCTTTCTTGATGATGATATAGTAGTTAAGAAGGATCTGACTGGCCTCTGGTCAATCAATATGAAGGGGAAGGTAAATGGTGCTGTTGAGACTTGTGGAGAGAGCTTCCATCGCTTCGATCATTACCTGAATTTCTCAAATCCTGTTATTGCCAAGAACTTTGACCCCCATGCTTGTGGTTGGGCTTTTGGAATGAATGTGTTTGATCTGGCTGAATGGAAGCGGCAGAATATAACCCAAATCTATCACTCATGGCAGAAGCTTGTAAGATTCTCACACCCTTTGCTTCATACTGGGTTTTTATCAAAGTTTATTTTTGATCTTTTACACATATTTATGAAAATCAATCAACTTCTGTTGCATGTGACTAGTAGTATTTTGTCTGCAGTAAAGCTCAATAGTGAACTAGGACTTGCTTTGAGGCTATAACTAGAAAGGATAGACTGGAAATGCCAAAAATGCTTGAAACCAAAGGGCAAAGAATCTGCAAAGTATTGATTTATACTGTAGCCCTAGGAAAGAAATTTATTCGACATTGCAGATTTTTTAATTTAATTTCCACATTCATTTTCAGCTTACACTAGACAGAAATTACAATCTAACATAACATCTTAGCTTATATATTCTGTAGGAAAATAAATATACACAAACATTCAGAAAAAAATAGTTGTGAGCTCTGGAAAAGATGATAGAAAATTTGTTTCATGACTTTAAATAACTCAAATGCCTTTAAATTCAGTCTGTCTTGTTCACTTTGCTCATGTGTACTGATTATGATTCGGTACTGAACAATTTAATCTGATTAACATACATCATATTTGGACTGCAGAATCAAGACAGATCACTTTGGAAACTTGGCACACTCCCTCCAGGTTTGATCACATTCTGGAACAAGACATTCCCCCTGAGCCGGTCATGGCATGTTCTTGGTCTAGGTTACAATCCCCATGTAAACAGCAGAGACATTGAGCGAGCTGCAGTCATACATTACAATGGCAACATGAAGCCCTGGCTAGAGATTGGCCTGCCAAAGTTCCGAAGCTACTGGTCGAGGTATCTGGACTATGACCAACATTTCCTGCGGGAATGCAACATCAATCCATGAAGGAAAAGATTGCACCTTCAATCCCCGACTGACATAACCAATAGCTTGTTTTTGTCGATGTGCTCTGTAGAGTCAGTTAGTATTCATTTGATCCTTGTTTTAGATTTTGGTTGCTAGTCAGATTACTTCTTGTTAACCCCTCTGCATAATTGCAGATATAGCTGTGATGCTTGAAAAGTACATGCTTTAGAGCAAAAAAAAAAAAAAAATCAGTGCAACACCTCGCCTTTTTGTACTGAACGACTGCTGATTTGGTCGCCTGAAAGTTGGACTCCAGTTTTCAAATGGTATTCAACTGAATATCATATTGTGCACCTACAGGTTGCCCTTTCGATGTTTATTTTGGTGGAATGCAGCTAAACATCAGACATCTCCCATAGCATATGGAAATTTGGATACCTAAAACGTTTTAGTTACAGGAGATAAGAGGTTTTCAGAAAAATTTTGTGCTCTTCTCCAGTAAAATATCTAAAACTGGATACCTATAAAAAGTTGAATGATTAATTCGTAAGTGAGATTATTCAAGGACTAATCCGCAAATGACCAAGAGGCCGTCCTCTCCGCGTCCTCAAGGAACTAATCTTCTTCCTGCAGCCCGTCCTCTCCGCGTCCAAGCTCACCCGTATCCATGGCTCTGCTCCTCTTCTCCTCCACCCAATCGAGCTTCTCTTTCGCCGAATCGACCTTCTTCTGTGCTGAATCGGTGGAGGGCGCGCGCACCGACGCTCGCGGCGCCCGTCCCCCCATGGAGATGCTCGCCCACCCGGCCGCCCGCGTGCAGCGGAGCTCGTTCCACGCGGTGGTGTTCGCCAGCCGGTGCGCGCCACACGGCGGAGGTCGGACCAGGCGGCGGTGCTCTCCCGCCCTCGTCGGTGGAGCTCGGACCTGGTGACGGTGCTCGCTCGCCCGCGTATTTTGGTAGTTTTTAGCCATTATACTAAATCTATTGAAGATGTTCTCAATGTCATCGTGTACTGTTAATCGTCACGCCGACATTGCTCTCCAGTAGATCTCGGATTGGATTCATGAGTTCATGACATGTCTCCATTGGACAGGCAACCAATATGCTAGCTGCATGGTGACTGATTGTTTAACGTTCATGCATTATTCTTTTCCTCAGAGCCATCGGTTTGCTTAGAGTTCAGACATGCCATTTTCTCCACCGCGCAACATTTTGTCTGTTTAGATCACAACAGCTTACTTGAAAGTGTGGGGTTTTCTTAATGATCCCCCAACTTACGAACCAAACTCCCAACCTCTGCAACCTATACTGCCCAGCCTTATGCAAAAACACATGCTATTGCAATATTTTTTTTTTCAAAAAGGTTGCCAATTTTCCTTGAACGAGAATCACATGACAGGATTCTCTTCAATCAGTCCTCTTGAAAATGTGAGATGCCAGGTTTCGAAGTGTGGATTGCTCAAAAAATTTCTTATACTTGGTTCAAATTTGATAAAATCCTAGGGATCTAACAAAGATCATTCACCAATTGCCTCACTTGCAAACCAGAATGATACAAGACTTTATACAATGACTGATTTGTAAGCATCAGATTGTCGGTGATTAAGAGATACTCCCTTCATTTCAAATTATATGTCGCTTTAGCTTTTCTAGGTTCATAGATATTTGTATGCATCTACATACACTATATTTAGGTGCATATTATACAGATACTTAGAAAAGTCAAAACCATCTATAATTTGGGACGGAGGGAGTAATTCATAAAAGGGAGCTCGTACATACACGAGAGAAGTCACAGTCAGTCCCCAATTAGGTTAGAATTTTCTTCAGCTGTCTGTACCAAAGGCATTACTCCACTGACAATGGCAAGTATTCACAAGTTCACTGATAAGTAACTAGGTGCCAGAAATTGGCAGCTATGTTATAACAAAAAAAAATTCAGCTAATTAATTAAACAAAGAAACAGAAAAGAAACAAAAAAAACAAATTGAGGGAAAAAAGAAGAAAAACCTCTAGAAATAAAACACGATCGAAGAATCAAAAGCTCACTTCACCCCACATCTTAGCTCGCTACCTAGGTACACGAAGGTGGGTGTGACACAGATCACCTCAAAAATGAAAAAAGAAAAATCCTACCGCACGCACGCTCTCGCCGGCCGGCCGGCCACCGTACCTAGGGGCATGGCTTGGGCAGCTGCACGCCGACGTACTTGGCCTTTGCGTTCTCGCACTTGGCCGACGCGGTGCCCTGCCCCTTGTACTTGAGGTGTACGTCCTGCAGGACCAGGCCCTGGCACGGCACGCCGCACCGGAGCATCACCGCCACGGGCGTCGTCACCGTGCCCTTGATGTTCTTGAACTGGATGTCCTTGATCGTCACCCCGGACACGTACTTGTGCTCGCAGTTGTAGTAGGGGCAGTACTTCTGGTCGATGATGATGGGGTTCTGGACGTCGTTCATGACGAGGTTCTCGAACACCATGTGGGCCGCGTTGCTCTTTGTCGGCGAGTTCTCCCACGTCTTGATGCGGACGCCGTTCATGGTGCCCGTGAAGGTCATGTCCCTGATGTGGACGCGCGTGACGTCGCCCTCGCCGGCGTACCGGCCGAGGCTGCCGACGCTCATGCCGTGGCCCGGGCCGCACTGCACGCGCGCCACTTCGACGTTGTCGTTGCCCTGGCCGACGGAGATGCAGTCGTCGCCCGTGGCGATGTGGGTGTCCGTGATGGACACGCCGGCGCTGCGCTCGATGTGGATGCCATCCGTGTTGGGGCTGTTGGACGGCGCGGTGATCTTGAGCCCGCTCATCTTGATGTTCTTGACGGACAGCAGCGCGATGTGGAAGAACTTGGGGTTCACCGACGTCAGGTCGCGCACCACCGTGTTCTGGTTGTTCACGAACAGCACGCTCTGCATATCCATGGCGTGCTACTGTGTTAGAGTGATCGATCGATCCGTGATCATGGACGGATCGGAGAAGAAGAGGAAGAGGGCTGCTCACCGTGGGCAGGACCTTGCAGTCCTTGCGGACGGGGCACTTGTTGAAGGGCCAGGACGCGGCGCCCTGGCCGTCGATGACGCCGCCGGCGACGGTGAGCCCGTTCACCCATCCGAACTCGATCCAGTCGTTGCCGAACCGCTTCAGGTCCGTCGCGGCCTTGAGCGTCCCCTGCACGGACCGACCATTCGCATCCCACCCATGTCAGACCAAGCAGAGACTGGTGGTAACTGCATGCGCACATGTCCGCCGCGCCCAATTCGTGCTCATTATGGCCAATAACTGGCAACTGAACGATCGACTTGCCTGCAGCTGGAAGGTCAAGGTGGATGCCTTGCAGGGGCCGTGGAACTGCACAGGGCCGAGGTAGTACGTCCCCGCCGGCACCACCATCGTCACGGCGCCGGCCGTCGCGCACGCCGCCTTCCACGCCGTCATCAGAGGCTGCAGCGACGACATCGACGGGTCAGAGACGGCGCGCGCGGGAGCATGGAAGATTAATGAAGGCAGAGGACGACGGATAAGAGGGAAGAGGAAGAGAAAGGGGCTGCTCCGACCTTGGTGTCGTCGTTGACGCCGTTGCCCTTGGCGCCGTAGTTCTTGACGTTCACGACGTTCCCCGCGCCGGCGGACGCGGACGCGAGGAGCGCGACGACGATGAGGGCCAGCCGCGCCTCCATTACGTCCTTCGCCGGGCCTCACTCACACTCACAGACGCGCGCGACGCCGCTCTGCTTTCCGGGGACGGGGCATAAACCCACGGCCGACGACGACCCGCCCGACCTCCTCCCGCCGCCGCGGCAGACCGATCGATCCCGCTACCTCCGCGCCGTTCTGTCCCTCCGCCTGCCTCCGATCCTCCCGCTCTTCGTCTTCCCCCTCCTCGCTTCTCAGGCAAGCACACGAATTTATTGCCACTCGCAAGCCCAGCGGGAACAGCGGGCGCCTCCTCCGATCCACTCGCGAGACTGACACTGGAGAGCGGCGAGGTGGAATTTAGCCGGGGCCTCGGGGACGGGGAGGAGGCTAAATTTGGAGCTCTTGAGCTCTTCCCGCGGCGGTTCCATGGGGGGCCTTCTTTTGCTGGGGGCAGAGCAGAGGCGACCCAGCGCATGCGTGCGGGGAGGGATCGGAGCAACCGCCGCGGGCAACTCGATCTGCATGCGCGCGCGCCTGCTGCGCCCTCCGACACCAGAGAGCATCGATCGGTCTCTCCCTCGCCCCACTACTCGCCGACCGCGGTCAAACTCCAAACCTCCCTGCTGTGAGCATTGGGCTAATTTTAATCCAACTAGCGAGTTGCAGACATGGTTTTTACCTTTGGCATCAAACGGCGACTGGTTCTGTTGGACTTTGGACACGAATCCGCACAGTATTTTCGGGGGAAATTTACTGATCCTACAAACAAAGGAGAGTTTCTCTGCATCATTGGGTTATCAGATTGTTCCTTACCTGCCACGTTCTCCATAGCAGCCTCTTCCAACCCTAGATCATACAGAGCAGCGATCAAGCTGTTTGGGGTTAGGTTCAGTGCCTGTTCGGCTGCTCCTCATCCGGCAAGCACGTACCAAAAAAATTCAGTGCAGTGCGAATTGAATCTGAAAACCAAAAACATAATTCGAATGTTTCAAAGAACTTAGAAATTGGGTGAGCCTGCAGTTCAATGATGATACCAGCGGTCTACAAGAAAAGCAAAATTACATGCATAAAAATTCTATATGTACACTCATCATGGCAAACTCAGTAACTTTGTTGAAGGAGTATAAACTGGCTTAGTTGGTTAAACCACTCTGAACGTTCGTCAATTGGCAAATCACACTACTCGAGTAAGGTCCCGTTGGCAGAGCTCCAGCTCCTCCTAACTTCTTAGTAGATAATGGCTCCGGCTCATCTATTGATCCATGCATGGAGTCGTTTTTAGCTTCTCTGTTTGGTAGGGCTGGTAGGGCTCCAGGAGAAGCCGAAGCTGGAACACTGCCAAAGAGGCTCTAAAGTTTTAGGCAATCCAAGTCATCACTAGGTGGTTTGTGGTTTATTAGAGGTCCAAAGCACACTGTAATGTTCCTTCAGGTTGCAGATGCAATGACGTATGAACGCCTGCTGTCCATGAACATTAATAAATTTTACAGAGCTTTAGTTATACCTATCGAATTAGGTATCACAAAACATTGAAAATATGTCACATAAATTGTTGAAGATAGCTACTAAAATGCTTAATCAGGTCTTTATTACAATGAAATAGCATTAATTATCCCCTCTACAACAAATAAGGTCCTCTTTGGCACGGCTTATTTCGGCTTTGGCTTTATCTATTTCACGCAAATCGAGATATTATAGCGTGAAGCCGTTTTGTAAGCTGGGACTAAAATGAACTATAAGCTGGGTGAAGCTAGTTTTTTTGGCTTCACCGACTTTGGCTTCACCGGTGAAGCCGTTTTGGGATGAGCCGTGCCAAAGGGGGCCTAAATGTTAAAACTTTGGCTTACAAAATCTTTTTATAATAAGTCATGAAGAAAGAGTATAATTGTATTTTTTGGCATAAGTACTTTAAATGTGTCTTATATTTTTGACTATTTGCACTAGTATTTGTAAAACATATAAAAAGGTCATATATTTAATAGTAAAGTCCTAAGTGTCCATACAGCCATACAGGCAATGCAGACATGAGACATTGGCGTACCATCAGAGACGACGCTGGCTGAGTACCCGCTTTCTGCGTGGCGAGTTATCTTCAATGCTGTTAATGCTGAAGAGTTGAGTTTGAGGCCCTTGGCTTACGGTGAGGGCATCAAGAGGCGCTTGAATGGAACCGGGAGAAGGCCATTGCTGAATCCGACCGCGTCACTCTAGTACAGGCTTTGTGCAGTTTTGCTTCCTCATCAGAGAGAAGTTTTATGTCATGTAGTTATTTATACTAGAAGTTTGTTTTCAAGCTGTTAGAGAAGAAAAAAAAGTTCTGTGCACGGGTTCGCAGGACTAGCTAAAGATACTACATTACTACCCGAAACTATTGGTCGTTTGCATTTCCACACCAGAAAACTGCTGCAGCGCATATGTTTTTCGTTGGCGAGATGCAGGAGCGTGCAGCCACCATTTTCACACCACAAACTGCTGCAGCACATGTTCTTTAGCATGGAGGCATGGAGCTATTGGTCCCTCAAGATTGCAATCATTGTGTTTGAGTGATCAATTATGTTTTCCTTTTTTTTAAAATGATAGTACATACGAAAGACCGAAAAATGCGTTTCGTTGAACCTATCCATAAGGATTCAAGTCCTAAATTCGGCATGATATTTGCCTATATTTGTTACAAGAATAAGCAATCATTCAATCACTGGTAGAGAATTGACCTTTAGTCCCGGTTGGTAGGGTGCATATCTCTCGGATATCCATCCGGGATAAACCAACCGGGACAAAAGGGGGGGTCTTTAGTCCCGGGTATTTTAACCGGGAGTAAAGGACCCCCTTTAGTCCCGGTTGGTGACACCAACCGGGACTAAAGGGGACCCCTTTAGTCCCGGTTGGATTTCCCAACCGGGACTAAAGGGGTCCCCTTTAGTCCCGGCTCAATTCCAACCGGGACTAAATTGCGCTCGCATGGCACTGGTGACGCCTGAATTTTTCATGCATGCATGCCCTTTTAATTTGTTAACCTTGTAGTGATTTTTTTAGAACGAAATCAACTAGTATTTAAACGAATGGGATTTGTAATTATACAACTACTATATATATACACAATCCTTATACACAATTCATATACACAATTCAACTAGCTTAATTAGTACAAATCGATCATATATACAAATAAATCAAAGTATCTTCCTACGATCTTCCCGTCGTGGTGTTGCTGATCGGAGTGTCTAATTGTCGTCCATCGTAATAAAATTCTCCTCTTGGATCTACCACCTCGTCCATTATGAATCCAATGAGACCTTCACATATTGCCGCTACTCTTTCTTCCTTCAAGAGTCCTTGTTGAATATTTAACATCTATAATTTGGAAATTTGTGAATGTTACATGAACAAATACATATAAGGAGCTAGAAAATAATTAACTAGTAATATATTTATTTTACGTACTTTAAAGTTGTGCGGCGTCATCTTCGGTCCCTTGGGTCCCAAAAAACTGTGCATGTGCTCACAGATGTAGTAGCCACATAGATTATTCCCGGGTTCCTGTCTTAAGCACTTCAGTGCGGAAAAAAATAAGTTATGAACTATTCGTGTTATACAATGTAATAAATGTGCAGACTTCATACGTACCGGGAAGTCTGTGTTCCATGTAAGATTTTCTTTGAATGGACCTTTGTGTGTCCTTATGAATTGTTTCCATGCGCTGCGGATTAGAATAATGAATGACATAGTGTAACAGGGATAAAATTTAGGAAATAAATTTTTGCATAGAGATAAAGGTCCAGAATTATTACAAGCCTAGCATGTCTTGCAATTCTTGGTAGTCCACCGGATCTTTCCGTAACGAATCAAAGACAGTGACGTGGCTTCTTTCAGGCTCAATTATAATAAGGATCCAGTGGAAGCTGCGTGCGTAAAATGTTCATGCATATTAGAGCTAACTAACATGTAGAGATAAGGAAAAAGACATCGAAAGTAGACGGTATACACACACTTACTTGAAGTTGTATGGAAGTAGTATGAAATCCTTGAATGTTTGTTTGTGTAGGAAATTGTATATTTCGGCAAAGGTTTTTTCCGGCGCTAATTGTATCTGTTGTTGGTTAACTACAGATGGATCCATGAAGCCTACATGTAGGTACGCCTCTCGGCGGCATGTCTGAATTAGCATCCTACATGAAATGGAAGATGAAGTTAGTACGGTGACGCACGCCAAAATTTACATGTAGAGATAATAAACGGACACTTACAGAATCCAAGCGCTGATCAGAGAGACGTCTAGGGCATCATGATGGTACACTTCGTATATATCCTTGAAGTCTAGCCACAGCACTTTCTCCCCTTCACCGTGAAAATCTATCGGTTTTACCTTCATGCCGATCATCTCCCTCGAGTTGGCGGATGCCGTCATGTACCATTGATGAAATTCGTACATCTTTGTTGACAGCTTCCGTACCATTGCCGGCTTCACTAGAGGCTTGCCTAGCTCATAAGGCCATCTCGGCTCAGGGGGCGGTGCAGTTGGCGTCTCGACTTGCCCTATGCATTCATCAAGTCCCAGACCTGTTTCTTCCATGAACTTCAATATATTTTCTTGTTGATCCAAGGGCATTGCTTTTACCCGTTGAGCATCTTTCTTTGATAAATGGCTGAGGTCGGGGACTGAACCTTTGGAGGATGATTTTCCTTTTCTTTTATCCTTTTCATCAGCCTTTACTAGAGCCCGTTCATAGTTTGACAAGAGTGGTATCCTTTTCTTGGCTCCTTCCTCCATCCTGATAAAAAAGTTTAAATCCCGCCGACTTACTGGCGGTGGCTCCATCTCCCTTGCCTTTTTTAATTCGGCTTGTTTCTTGAACCACTCACTGGCTTCTCGTTGGATTTCTGCCCACTGTTCCGCATGAGACATTGCCTCAAAGCGTTCCTTGCGAGCCACTTCAGGGTCGACCTTTGTTTTCTTCTTTCGAGGCTATCTTTGCTTGGGAGGCGGTGCTCGTGACTTCTTGAGTGGTGCTGCAGGTTCCTTCGAGGGGGCCGCTCTTGGTGCCGGCGACGGTGATCGGGGAGGGGTGTTGTTATTGTCGTCGTCGCTCCCAGCACCAGGATGTGGTGGAGATGGAGACCTTGATATAGATGGAAGCGACGGTCCTGGAGCAGGAGATGCCGGTCTCGAGGTATGAGGAGAAGGTCGCTGCTCGGGATCTACGGGGAGCGGTCTTGAGGTCTGAGGAGATGGCTCCGTGCGGGAAATAATGATGTAGCGTTTCTTCCATAGAATGATCCCATGAAGCGCATCTGCCAATGTCTTTTCCCCGTCGCCTCCCGGGAAGTCGAGCTCTAGACCTTCATACTGGGCATCTACTATTTGCTCGACACAGACGCTGGCGTAGCCTGTTGGAATGTCCATGCCATGACTGCTCTGCCCTGCCAGCGTTGGTAACGCACTCCCGTACGCTACCTGTACATATAGCAGAAGTAAACAAGTTGAACTCCGATCTCGAGGCCTGGATCAATTGACAAGATTGCATAAATATTATGTATAAGTATACCTTAATAGTGAGGTTGCCGACCGGTGCATGCAGCTCACATGAGGTCCGTTGCGTGATGGCATCCACGGGGAACCGTTGCTCCTCCACGGGTAACCTGGGCGTCTGCGCATCGGGGACCCCTGTAGAAGCACAACTGCTCCCGAGGCGTTGAGAAGGGCTGGCGGTGTGAGGATTCGGCAATGCTCCAGATTGCGCCAACTCCGCAACTGCGTCGGCCACCCGCCGATTGATTTCATCCATCATTCGTTGTTCTAGCATCTGCCGCCAGCTCTCCTCCATCTGTTCCTTTCTTCGCTTCCGGCTTCTGTAAGAGGCGCTGTCGCCTCGGAAAGCGAACTTCCACGGAACCACCCCGAACCCCCGGCAACGTCCTGGGTGCTCTGGATTACCGAGGGCCAATGTGAGCTCATCATTTTCTTGGTCCACCCTCAACCTCCCAGCCTTGGAATCTTCAATGTTCTTCATGAGATGTTCGGCCTTCTCACGTATTCTGTCATTGAAAATCAGCGTCCCATCCTCTTGGCTTAGGGAGCCTCCATGAGCGTAGTACCAGTTCTTTGATCGTTCGGGCCATTCAATAGTTGCAGGTATGATTCCCCGTTCGATCAGATCTTGTTCCATCTTTCTCCACTTGGGAATTGCTGAGCCATACCCACCTCGCCCCAAATGATGGTGGTAGCCCTTCTGACTAGCATTTGCAACGTTGGTCGTGATCTTTTTCACACCTTCTTCACTCCTCTTGTATTCAACAAATGCATCCCAGTGGTCCCTCAACTTGGGCCACGCGTTGAAGTCTGGAGTTTTGCCCTTCTTGATGTAGTGGGTGTCCAGCATCTTCTTGAATGTCTGGAATTGAGTAGCCATCTTCTTAAGTGTCCACGCTTTGACATCCTTCTCGCTATAATCTTCGGGGAATGTGAAATGCCTCTTCACGTCTTCCCACAGCATATTCTTTTCTGTCTCTGGAAGGGCGTACGGATTATCGCTTCTGCCCTTCCATTCTCTGATGCTGATAGGCACGTTGTCCCAGACGATTGCCCCGATTTGACTAACGTACTTCTTTGCGACTTTCTCGGGAGCAACCGGCCTGCCCTCATCTGTAACTTCGGTGATGACAAGCCTCCCTTCCATCACCTTTGTACGACCTCGGGTCTTCTGCCCTTGTGTCGATCCGGAGGGCTAACAGTTTAAGATTCGTTAATTAGTACGTACTAGTAGCGGTGGCGTGAAACAATACAAGAATGGTTGTATATACCTCGCCGGAACCTTCTGCCACAGCAAGTTGTTGCTGCGGCTGTTGCTCTTCATTCCCATCGGCAGACATGTTGAGGAACATGTCCGCCTGGGTGCCCTCTTCATCCGTGTATGATAGTGGAACGTTGTCGCCACTACCATCACCAGCGATTATCTGCTCCATGATATACCTTGCGGTCTCATCGTCTGCCATTTCAACTATTGCTGGAAACATACATGGAATCATACATGACAGTCATAGAAATCGTCTTAATACAAATTTCTATGAATTTCAGTCCGGAATCATACATGTATATAATGAAATCATAAAATAACATGAATCGTACAAAGTCCGGAATCTTTATACAAATTTCTATGAATTTATACAAATTTCTATGAATTTCTACAAATTTCTATGATTTTCTATGAATTTCTATGAATTTCTACAAATTTCTATGAATTTCTATGAATTTCTATGAATTTCTATGAATTTCTATGAATTTATACAAATTTCTACGAATTTCTATGAATTTCTATGAATTTCTATGAATTTATACAAATTTCTACGAATTTCTATGAATTTCTACGAATTTCTATGAATTTCTATGAATTTCTATGAATTTCTATGAATTTCGATAAGGGTGGCGGAGGCGGGACGGCGGCGGTCAGGGCGGCGGAGGCGGGACGGCGGCGGTCAGGGTGGCGGAGGCGGTTCACCGGAACCACGGGCGGTGCCTAAGCTACTACGTTGTGATGGGCGGCAGGACGGCGGCGATCACGGCGGCTACTCGGCGGCGATCACGACGGCTACAAGGCGACTCTCACGGTAGCTACTCGGCGGGACGGCGGCGATCACGACGGCGGGACGGTAGTTAACAAGCTAACTACAAATCTAACTTAACAAACTAACTAGAAATCTAAAAATCTAACTTAACAAAATTAGAATTCCATCTAAAAAAAACAAAATTAAAAATTAAAAGAAAACCCTCTCCCGGCGCACCGACCGGCGCGGCAGACCTCTCGCGCGCGGGGCGGCGGCCGGGGCGGCGTGACGGCGGCGGCCGGGGCGGCGTGACGGCGGGACGGCGGCGGCCGGGGCGGCGTGACGGCGGGACGGCGGCGGCCGGGCGGCGTGCGGGACCGCAGCGGCCGGGGCGGCGACGAGGACGAAGACGACGACGGTGGGACGACGGCGGCCGAGGCGAAGACGACGACTGCGGCCGGCGAGGGGCGACGAGGGGCGACGAGGGGCGACGAGGATGGAGCCGGCGACGAGGGGCGATGCAGCCCGGCGACGAGGTGGCCGGGCCGGGGGCTGGGCCCGTCGACGGACGAGGAGGGGATCGAGGAGGGCCGGCCGGGGGACGACGACGGCGCAATGCGGGACTTCGACGGCGCAATGGTGGACGACGGCGGCGGCGGCCGGCGAGGGATGCTGACGGGCGGCGACGGTGGAGAGCGCGGGACTTGCGAAAATTTCGCTAAGTGTGGAACTGGCGGGGGGTAGAAGGGAGTACAGTGCTTTTAACCCTCCCCCCCTTTTTTCCTGTTTCTTAATGGGACCCCG
>NC_028455.1:18322919-18328578 GCF_000263155.2 Setaria italica
GCCTTTTATCCCGGTTGCCGTTTGCAACCGGGATAAAAGGGGGGCCTTTTGTCCCGGTTGCTGTTAGCACCCGGGACAAAAGGTCTTTTTTCCTATTTTTCTTCTCCCGCCTGTTTTTTGGAAATGGATTTTATTTAACCTTTTCACTGCATTCCAGGATGAAAAACAAAACCTTCTCAGATTTTGTACATGCAAAAATATATTTAATTAACGAGTAAATTGACAATAAGTATGAAGTAATCATCCAACCAGATTCAAAAAGCAAAGGAGACAAAGGGTGTCTAACCAGTCTTTTCCGGGCAGATGCTCAGTCCAGAATCAATTATTTCTATACCAACTCATGTAGCCTGTAAAATATTTATTTTACTGCATTGCTGTGATCAATAAATTATTCAGTTAAATTATTTGAATGCGCAGAAAAATCCATGTTAGTATGTGGTTAACAATGTTCATGTATATCTAAAAAATCTTCACCTAACAAATTTAATAACACATGAAATCATACATAGGGTAAATTACAAATTGTATCAATTAATACACAAAGGTCATGCACATTTAACGCATTACAATACAACGTTGTAAAATTTCTTCTTCACGAAAGTTCCTTGATCATGATCGCGGCGTAAGTACGGAGCCTCTTCTTTGGACAGCAGGATACTTGGATCAACTTCAACGTCGAATGGAGGCATGCCATCAAACTGATCATAATCATCTGATTGGTCTGTTTTATCCTCGACTCTCACGATTTTTCTTTTACCTGGAAGAACTATGTGGCACTTTGGCTCCCATGTCTCTTCTGGATTCCTCTTGGGTTTGCTGCACATGTCCTTCACATAGAACACCTGATGCACATCATTGGCAAGTACGAATGGGTCATCACTGTATCCAGTCTTGCTCAGATCTACTATTGTCATTCCGTACTGATCTTTGGTGACGGCAGTTAGCTTCACCCAATTGCAAAGAAATAGAGGGATGTACAGCGGTCCGTATTCGAGTTCCCATATCTCCTGTATGAAACCATAATACGACTCCTTGCTATTATTTCTGTCCATGGCATCTATGCGGACACCACTATTCTGGTTCGTGCTTTTCTGGTCCTGGGCTCTCGTGTAAAATGTGTAACCATTTATCTCATAGCCTTGGAATTTGACGATTGTGGTAGCAGGTCCCCTGGCTAACCAGGCAAGCTGTGGGTGAATCTCAGAGTTACCCATAAGTTGTTGGCGCAACCAGGAGGGAAAAGTTTCCATGTGATGACGGGTAAGCCAAACATCGGATTTGGTCGGGTTTTTGGAAGCTACCATCTGCCTGTGCTGCTCGATATACGGAGACACAAAGGATGACTGTTGTAGAACAGTGTAGTGTGCCTTGTCGAACAAATTAGTATCATTGCTCAAACTTTATTTCCTTCCAAGGGTGCCCATTCCTCGGAGCCTCCCCTCGTGGCGTGAAGTTGGAACCCCAATCGAGTCAATTGAATCAATAAAATCAACACAAAACTCGATCACCTCCTCTGTTCCATATCCCCTGGCGATGCTTCCTTCTGGACGGGCACGATTACGAACATAGTTTTTTAGGACTGCCATGAACCTCTCGAAAGGCCACATATTGTGCAGGTATACAGGTCCGAGAATACCAATCTCTTTTACTAGGTGAACCAGTAAGTGCGTCATAATATTGAAGAAGGATGGTGGAAATAACAACTCAAAACTGATAAGACATTGCACCACATCGTTCTGTAGCTTTGATAGCTTGGATGGATCGATTGCCTTCTGCGAAATCGCATTGAGAAACGCGCATAGCTTTACGAGCGGCAACCGGACATTTTCTGGTAGAACACCCCTCAGTGCAACCGGAAGCAACTGGGTCATCAACATGTGGCAGTCATGAGCCTTGAGATTTGTAAACTTCTTTTGTTTCATATTTATTATTCCCTTTATATTCGAGGAGTACCCAGACGGGACCTTCATACTATTCAAGCATTCAAACATGCTATCCTTCTCCTCCTTGCTGAGAGTGTAACTGGCAGGACGTAAGTAGTGCTGTCCATTATCTCTGTTTTCCGGATGTAGGTCATCTCGTTGCCCCATGGCTTTCAGGTCCTGTCGTGCTTCCAATGTATCTTTTGAGGTTTCATAAACACCCATGAAGCCTAGCACGTTCACGCAAAGATTCTTCGTCAGGTGCATCACATCTATTGCGTTGCGAACCTCTAGGATTTCCCAATAAGGTAGCTCCCAAAATATTGACTTTTTCTTCCACATGGGTGCATGTCCGTTATCATCGTTCGGAACAGGTTGGCTACCAAGTCCCTTTCCGAAGACTACATATACATCCTTCATCATCTCGAACACACGCTTTCCATTACGGTGTGTAGGTTTTTTACGATGGTCTGGCGTCCCTTTGAAATGCATCCCGCTCTTTCTCAGCTGGTGGTGAGCAGGGAGAAATCGACGATGACCCATATAGACGACCTTCTTACAGTGCTTCAAGTACATGCTATCTGTGTCGTCTAAACAGTGGGTGCATGCCCGATATCCCTTATTTGTCTGTCCTGAAAGGTTACTCAATGCAGGCCAATCGTTGATGGTTACGAACAACAGTGCTCGTAGATTAAAAATCTCTTGTCTATCCTCATCCCACACACGTACACCTTCTTCCTTCCAGAGCTGTAAAAGGTCATCAACCAACGGCCTTAGGTACACGTCAATGTCGTTGCCGGGTTGTTTTGGGCCTTGGATAAGCGCCGGCATCATAATGAACTTCCGCTTCATGCACAGCCAAGGAGGAAGGTTGAACATACAAAGGGTCACAGGCCAAGTACTATGACCACTACTCAACTCACCGAATGGATTGAATCCATCAGTGCTTAAACCAAACCTTATGTTCCTTGCTTCACTTTCAAAGTCTGGGAATGTTCTATCAATTGATCTCCACTGTGCCCCATCTGCGGGGTGTCTCAGCATCTCATCTTCCTTACGGTCTTCTTTGTGCCATCGCATCAACTTAGCATTCGCCTTGTTCCTGAACAAGCGCTTCAAGCGTGGTATTATAGGGAAATACCACATCACCTTCGCGGGAACTCTCTTCTTGGGAGACTGCCCCTCGACATCACCAGGATCATCTCGCCTGATCTTATACCGCAGGGCTTCGCAGACGGGACAAGCATCCAATTCCTCGTATTCATCACCACGATAGAGGATACAGTCATTAGGGCATGCGTGTATCTTCTGAACATCCAATCCGAGAGGGCAAATAATCTGTTTAGCTTCATATGTTGTGGACGGTAATTCATTATTCTCGGGGAGAATCTTCTTGACAATGTTCAACATCCCCTGAAATGCCTTATCGGACACACCATTTTTTGCCTTCCATTGCACAAATTCTAGTGTCGTACCTAGTTTTTTATGGCCCTGCTGGCAACCTGGGTACAACAATTTTTGGTGATCATCTATCATGCGCTGCAACTTTGCTGCTTCCTTCTCAGTTTCGCAATCTCTGTGTGCATCTCGTATCACCTGACCAAGGTCATCAGTAGGGTCATTTTCTGCAAACTCATCTTCATCAGCCTCGCCCATTGTAGTACCTGCAAAAGCTTGGCCTGCAACCCAGTCCGGAATGGTGTCATCTTCCTCCTCCTCCTCGCCATCTTCCATTACAACCCCTAGTTCACCGTGCTTGGTCCAAACCAAATAGTTAGGCATGAAACCGTATTTAAACAAGTGGTTGTGAATAGTCCCCCAGGAATCCTTTGAATACTCCTTCCTGTTATTGCATTGGAAGCATGGACAACATACGAACCCATTCTCTGGCTTGTTCGCTCTTGCCACTTCGAGAAAATAATGCAAGCCATCAATAAACACCTTGCTCCGCCTGTCTGCATTATACATCCATTGCCGGTCCATCTGCATCGTATTACGCATGAAAATGGATTACACTTGACAATGGATTACGCGTGAAAATCAATTGAAGATCCAAACAACATGGTACAATACAACAACATGAAGATCCAAATACACATATTTAAATTAAAGTCCCAAACAACATTATACAATACAACAAGCCATCCACTGGTTATTATCAAGGAGAGGACTTTAAGCATCCTTGGACGGTGAAGATGAAGGTTCCGCTGACCCAACCTCATCCTTAGGTTTATTTGTGCCGCCTGAAACGGTAGTACTAAGTGGACGTGAAACACCCGTGATCATCTCGCGAGGATGTCCTCAACTGGGCGGCACCGCACTTCGTCATCAAAGAGGTTAGATGCTACGGAAAAGGGGACACGGTCACGATGTCCGTATCCACTCTTTCTCGTAGAATCGAACCTCCTTCTTGACATACGTTGCTGCTCGGCGGAGAACATCCTCGGCGAGATGAACACGGTATGCAAGTTCAACAAGTAGCAGAAGTCATCTATGTACAAAAATTCTTTCCTTACCACTACAGAAGTTGTTGAACTTGAAGACCGTGTTCATTTCGCGAGGATGTCCTCAGCTGGGCGGCACCGCACTTCGTCATGAAAGAGGTTAGATGCTACGGAAAAGGGGACACGGTCACGATGTCCGTATCCACTCTTTCTCGTAGAATCGAACCTCCTTCTTGACATACGTTGCTGCTCGGCGGAGAACATCTTAGCAGAAATGAACACGGTATGCAAGTTCAACAAGTATATGGATTTAAAAAACCATATTGAATTTGATAAGATAAACCATCTAGACAAGGTAGCATCATTTTTAAACCACTGAAATAATGCATACTATATATGACACATCAATCTCCCTCACATTCTAGCTCAAAATACCTCTCCATTTTTCTACTTCATCATCACATTGTAGCAAATAATCTTTCCATCTCCAAAGCATAAATCAAAGCATAACACGAGGATGAAGTAGCAAACCTTCGCAACACTTGTGTTGGCTGAGTCAAATTCCCACGAAAATGAGGGGAAAAACTTCGGGCAGCACCTCCCTTGCTTTGGCACCACCGGAGGGTAGGTGAAGCTCAGCTCTCTATCAATGTGCTGGACTGGCTCGGGCTGGAGGAAGAAGAAAGTCTCTATCTCGGGATATAGTGGGGGATGAGTTTTTATCCCGGTTAAAAACTCCAACCGAGACAAAAGGAAACACCTTTTGTCCCGGTTGGAAGTTAGTCCCGGTTGGATCCTCCAACCAGGATAAAAGGGTCCCGCCACCGACAGGCCCCCGCTAGCCGTTGCAACCGGGACTAAAGGGGGGCCTTTAGTCCCGGTTGCAATTACCAACCGGGACTAATGCTCCCCTCCAAATTCCCGCACCCCGGCGCACCCCCTTTTGTCCCGAGCCACTTTTAAACCGGGATAAAAGGGGGCGGATCGAAAGTCAGTTCTCTACTAGTGAATGATAGAGAGACATACCCATCAAAAATGAAAAAACTGTAGTGAGCAATGACTTCGTCATCTTAATATCTTAGAGCATAGACTCTTAGAGGTGCTTATAATTACATGCATAAGTGTCTATACTAAGCTGCGTTTTGTAAAAAACATGAGAAAAAGAGGGGAGGTACTAATCACAGCGCGCGCCAGGAGCAGGAGGGCTGCTGGCGCTCGATCCCTGGCAGCCCAATCCCGTCTAGCAACTTTCTTTTTTTTTAGCATCAAGTTTGATGGTGCAAATAAACGAGT
>NC_028455.1:18328678-18409766 GCF_000263155.2 Setaria italica
ATTGAAAAGAAAAAAAAACACACTCAGGTACGCGGGGTGCGCGCAGGAACGCTCCTTGCGGGCCAGCACAGGGGCGGGGCCGCATGTGGAATTAACATTGCGGAAAAAGAGAGGAAAGAAAGAAAAAGGTACGCACTTATTCCATGGGCCGAAAGAGACTTTGCAGTCAGTCGGCGCATGGGCTGATAGCCAACAAATCCCTCGAAAAAAAAAGAAGAAAACAAATAGGACGTGCGCTTGCTTCTTGGTTTCTCAGCTACTCCAAAACCTCGTCCCCTCGGTCTCATCGAAAACCCCCTCGTTTTATTTCCGCAGCTCCCTCTCCTCCTCCGCTCCACCACCCTCTGCTTGCCCAAGCAGCACGCGCATCGCGCTCCCAGATCCCCCCTCCCGCATTCCCCGAGGCCAGGTAAGCCTCGCCTCTCCCGATCCTCCCGATCCTCCCGTTCCTCGTCCGCGATCCGCGCCAGCTTCTCGGTGCACGCGCGCGGCTATTCTGTTCTTTTAGGAGGGTGAATCTTAGGGGGCGATCCATGTCGATGGCGTCGTGTGCTGGTGTTAGCGCACCGCGAGCTGAATTAATCCGTCGCATGTTTTGTTTCGAGGGACGAGAATTGGAGATGTGTGCCTTTGTTTGGTTGTGTAATCTGGTCTTTAGTTGGATAAGTTCAGGGAGTCGTGAACTTCAAATCCTGCTCCTCGGTGAGGAGGCTGAGCTTTGAATCTTGGTTCTGTCACCGATTCGTTAGAATAGTAGTTCTATAATTCAGAAAGCATTATCTGTTTGTCTGGAAATGGAGAAGATCTCTGTTCTGCATCCTGGGATGAACAGTGTTTCTGCTCTTGTGTTGAACCCATACGAGTATATTTGTCACCGCTCCGTTGATGTTCTGACTGGACAGGCTTAGCTGGCAGTGAAGAAGATGAGTACTTCAGCAGCTGCTGGTGTGAAGATGGTGGCTGCACGCCCCTGCATCTCGGCCTCACAAGGAATGCTCGCCTCGAGGGCAGCAGTTTCCAGGATTGAAACCACTGCTAGATTTGCAAGCTGCCCCAAAATCTTCTGCTCCAGGCCTCTCAGTTCTAAGCGCACTGGTTTTGTTGTAAGGGCAATGTCAGGAGAGAGTGGCCCACAGGCGCTTCCCATTGATCTCAGAGGTAACTCAGATTGCAAGAGTATGCTGCTATAGTATTTGCTTCTAGTTTTGTCGTATATGCTTATTATTGAGTTTTTTCAAATATTGACAATCATAATGGAAGACTACAGTTCAATTCTTAGTTGTTACCTCCATGGTACCCTTTGGTGATTGAAAACCTGATTTCCTTGAAACAGCTTAACTTTAATGGGCATAGAATCAGAAACCGTTTGTGGTGCTTTAATTTAAAAAAAAAAACAAAATATGACTACCATAGATGATAATAGATATCCCCTTATGCCTTAAAAAGAACCAGAAATTGCATAATATAATCATGTCATGTAATTTGATTTATTGAAAGAATGAAAACATAAAGGACTTTATTGTCTGTCTGATCTGTGGCAGGAAGCCTTCTCAAGAACTACAAATTTTCTCATGTACTGTTAACGTTTCAGGCAAAAGGGCATTTATTGCTGGAGTTGCTGATGATAATGGCTATGGATGGGCAATTGCAAAAGCTCTTGCTGCAGCTGGTGCTGAAATTCTTGTTGGTACATGGGTGCCGGTATGTTTACCGAGTTCTTGCAGAGTTCCTCACCTTGGACATTTGTGCTGATCAATTATCTCATGTAGTATTCTGCAATGGCAGGCACTTAACATATTTGAGACAAGTCTGAGGCGTGGAAAGTTTGACGAATCACGCAAGTCTGTATTTTATTTTTTTTATTGGTTTCAGCATTCATACAGTCTAGCTCTCAACCTACTAATTTTGCAAGTATGTGACTTTCTGTTGATACAGGCTGCCAGATGGATCTCTTATGGATATTGTTAAAGTCTATCCACTTGATGCTGTCTATGATTCCCCTGAGGATGTTCCTGAAGATGTAATGTTGTTATTTTATATGTATATACTTATTCAGTTTGCTACATGGCTCTTCATTGTTAACATTTTATTTCTCTATTTTAGGTCAAATCGAACAAAAGATATGCTGGATCATCAAACTGGACTGTTAAGGTGTGTAGATGCCAACCATTTTCCTTCCATACAGCTGCCTAGGTTCTTAGCTTTCTAGAAACTAACACTCAACAGCAATGAGGGACCTGGTTTTTATGAAAACTTTAAAGATTTGACTAATATAGTTCCTCTTAATTTAACAGGAAGTTGCCGAATCAGTGAAGAATGATTTTGGTAGCATTGACATACTTGTGCATTCTCTTGCTAATGGTCCTGAGGTACAATCGTCCTCTCCCTCACTCTATCTCTATCTCTGCTTGTGCGTGCGCACACCAGTGTGCTGCAGCCCTTTCTTGTGACATGCTCATGAAACCTTCACTGAAAATCACCTACCTTCATGTTTGAAGGTAACAAAGCCTTTATTGGAGACATCAAGGAGAGGCTATCTTGCTGCGATTTCAGCATCCAGTTACTCCTATGTTTCATTGCTTCAGCACTTCCTTCCTATAATGAATCCAGGTAGTGCATATCTCCTATGCTTTGCTGGCACTCATACAATTATTTTACATGCTACAAATAATTCTGCTAGTGCTGCTTGCTATTTGTTTTTGATTTTGTCAAGCCCATGAATCATCTTAGTGCTGTTGCTTTAACTATCTACAATGTGATTCATGAGGGTGAAATTTTTAGAGGACAGAAACTCACTCTTCGTATTCTTCAACATAGAAAATATGTTCAAAAACACAATATCATGACCTTTTGTTGACTGTTTCATTAATTTCAATATTTTGCAGGTGGTGCTAGCATCTCATTAACATACATTGCATCTGAAAGGGCAATTCCTGGGTAATTATTCTTGAGATTTATATGAACTAATTGTTGAGCTAAAATTACTTTTTTGTGGCTATATTTATTATTACTTTTCTTTTCCTGATAGATATGGTGGTGGCATGAGTTCTGCCAAAGCAGCTCTTGAGAGTGATACACGGGTATGGTCTTGCATAGTTGTGTACAACTAACTGTACATGAATGATTTATTTTCCTACGAAATTATGTTTTTTCTTTACACCTTTTCCCACATGTCAATATAGGTGCTTGCTTTTGAAGCTGGACGGAAAGGCAAAATCAGAGTCAACACCATATCTGCAGGTATGCTATGTTCATTCGAAATGAGTACTGTGTAACTGACTCATTTCATGAGAAAATTATCAGTATCAATATTGTTCTAATAGTGCTTTCTATACATATAGTGAATGATGCTGGTAAATAAATGTATTAGTGTTTAATAAATATGGTGAAGATTTCCCATGATATTATTATTCCCCTAAGCATTGAATACAATCAACTTAGGATATCTACATTTAGCAATTAAGTGACTCATGCATCCTCAAATTTGTTTCACTGTGTTCTGCTTGTGGTATCTGTAGGTCCTCTTGGGAGTAGAGCTGCTAAGGCAATTGGATTTATTGAGAAGATGATAGAGTACTCATATGTCAATGCACCACTGCAGAAGGAACTGTTGGCAGGTCAAGATCGCCTTCTTTTACTATGACTCGCTGACCCCTTCCATTGTATTATCTGAAAGCAGATGCAACCTCTTTCTTCAAAATATTCTCTAACAAAAATATTGCATGTTGAACAGATGAGGTGGGGAACACAGCTGCATTCCTGGTGTCTCCATTGGCTTCTGCCATCACAGGCTCGACCGTGTATGTCGACAACGGACTCAATACGATGGGGCTTGCAGTTGACAGCCCTACAATAACATCATAGGCATGGCCGAGGTAGATAGACGGGCTTTCCTGCTTCTTTGCGGCGTGATTCTTGAATAAAGACCTTAATTAGTTAGTGTGAGAGGTAAGGGCAGGAAAGGTTAAAAAATATATAAGAAGAAACTGGCCTTATGCCGCCTTTGGTGTTCGGAGGCCATATTAATGTAATTTTCATGTTGATGGGTACTTGGTAAATGCTACGATGTGGTTTGAAATGATTGAAGCAGTCCAGTAATCCCTTTTGGTCCATTTCTGATATTTCAGCACTTAATACTCCCTCCATTCCAAATTATATGGACGGAAGGTAGTATTTTCACTGTGGCTGAGTAAATCCTGGATGAGCTCTGTTATACAAGCACAAGCAAAGCATAGGTAAGTAGCAGAGTGCTGTAACGTTCTGCGTACGCAAACCAGAACAAAAATGAGAAGAAAAATCTGTGGTGGTAGCATGATACTGCTCGGTTGCAATTAGCCCGGGGCTCCTATCTCATGAAGGCCCACTCCTCCTCTTCGTGCCTCCACCCCCGCCACTGCCTCCGCGCGCCTCGGTCGGACAGCAGCCCGTCCATTGACAGCCACCACCCTTCCTCAGTTCCTCCCCACCCTTTCTAATCTTGCGTTCCTCGCTACCCTGCTACCAGCCGTCGCCCACTGGGGGTCATGCCCTGCTCGGCCGGCGGTGCTCCCATTCCACTCTACCCTCCGCCGTCAGGCGGTATACCGCTACCACCGACCTCCTCTAGAATCTCCGGTCATTGGAAGCTTCGGAACCCAGAAACCCTAACCCCGCTAGCCTCAACCACCACCCTGAGCTGGCAGCGACCCGCCCGCTCCTCCAGATTCTACTCGGCGGCATGTGAGGCAGTGACATTAAAGGGAAGGAGGGCAATCGAATAGCTTCTATTTTACGCACAAATCTTAAAGTTTTTGAAGCCAAGTAACTATCTGGCGTCCGAAAGCCAGATAGAAATACTGATTGGCTAAGTAACCAACCAAAATGAGCTCAAAATGGAAATCTAACCATTAAGCCAAACTGATTAGCCGGGTTTCGTGGCAAGGGGTGGTTTGTTTCACAAGAAATAGTTTCTTATTGGTTTCTTAATGGGTAGAAGTTCACTGTTTAGCCAATAATTTATTTAGGTTAGTAGCAGAAGGAATGAGAAGGTTTGAGGTGGTCCGCTTTCTGCTGCTGATGGGTTATCTTCCTTTGGCACGCTAGCATGGATTGGTGGGGGCGTGGGGTTACATGTTGGATTTCAGCCAATTAGCAGGGCTAGTTGCAATACTAATATGAATTTTATAGTCGAATTATTAGGCCGAGAACGTAGAACAAACAGATGAGCTCATATGTAACAGCCTAATGTTAAATATTTAGGCACAATTCGGTATATTTTAATTTCAAAATTAAACATGTAAAATATTAATATTATCAGTGAAACAGAATATGTGCACGTGTTCATATTTAACACTAACATAATCATGAATAGAAAAACACACATAGGTTTAAGTTTGTACCCTTGGACGGTGCCAGTTCCAGAGGAACCGGATGCGCTGTTATCACCTGGATTAGTCATACTAATCGTGAGGTGACCTCAGTCAATGTAGTCGTACAAGCCAATGCAGGAAGAGGTATGCAGTGCAGTCCCTCGAACGCCACCAGGAACTAGATGAAGTAGTCGTACGGGCCACCGGGATGTAGACAAAGTAGTCGTTCAGGGAGCAAGCGAGCAGTCGTGTGGCGATGCTCCCCAAAAACCTGATTGCCCGCTATCCCGTGCAGTTCAACGTGCAAGGTTTCGGAGACCTGCTCTTGCCAAGGCTGTGCGCGCAGCGCTAGCGATGGGGATGCGAAGATAGCAGTAGAAAAATAGAGGGAGAAGGAAGAGGTCTCCTGAACAGGAGTACTGTAGTGTGTTGGTGTAGGTTGAGGAGGGAAGGCGCCCCTTAGTCGCAAGTTAATTCTCTGCCATGAATTGCTAGTATCTGCCAAGGTTTTATGTCTCAAAATAATTGCATTTAATACCAAAACCTTTTCATCCCATCTTAGCACATCACGTCCGATCGCACCGCACCGCACCACACCGACTCGACACGCCACGGCCTCAGCCCGGCTCGGCGAGGTGAGCAAGAGCACGCGCGCGTGGCATGCCAATCTCCTTTACCAACTTCACATACGGTGTACAAACAATCCACCATTTAAGTTGGTTAAGATCCTCCTCAATTACCCATATGGGACTAACCACATAACTCCCTAGCATTTATTAGCGGGCTTTAATTCTTTTAATTGAATTATTGAATAATTGGGCCAAGCTCGTATATTCCAACAATCCCCAGCAAGAATTTCAAACCATACTAGAAATGCTCTCAAATCCACTGTAATTTTTGATATACCAGTATTTCAATAGAGACTGTTAAGTTGAACATCCATCTAGAACTAAGGTTACACTTATTCACAACTAAACAATGAACTATGCCTTGAATTGTCAATCTTGTGCAAGCAAGCTTGGCCAAAACCCTTTCACTGATACTAGGCTGCGAAAGCATCCCCGCGGTTTGGAGATTATAACTCATACTCCAGGCCTTTCATGGGTTTCTAGAGATCACCCAATCTCATAGACTATGACCAGTAGTCAGACCCATATAGGTGTATTCCTCAAAAGATGTTCTATAGGACATCATCTTTGCTTTAAAGTAAACAACACCCTTATTTCTAAGAAGCCACTTGGAACACATTAAGGTATAAACCAAACTGCAATACAAAATTAGAATAGATATGCACCTTCATTAGAATGGGCCTTTTACAAAGGATCTCTTCTCTCAGTCAGACTATAGCTTGTTTCACCACTCTACTTCATGGGATCTCCAATCAGATAGAGCAGCTTACTACTATAGCAAGACTCATGTGGATCTCAAGCCCAATTCCATAGATGCATTGTCTATCACGTTTCGTGAAAGATCATTTGTGAATTGATCTGCCAGGTTCTTAATTGTTTGGATATAATCCAAGGCTATCACTCCGGAGTTTCTCAATTTCCTGATAGACTTCAACCGCCTCTTTACATGCCTAGATGACTTCATGTTATCCTTTGAACTGTTCACCTTGGTAATCACAGTTTGATTATCACAATTCATTAGGATAGCTTGTATCGGTTTTTCAACTATCGGCAAATCCATAAGGAGATCATGAAGCCACTCGACCTCAATAGTGGTGGTATCCAATGCTGTGAGTTCTGATTCCATTGTTGACCTCATTAAGATGGTCTGCTTGCAAGACTTACATGAAACAACACCACCTCCAAGTGTAAACACGTATCCACTTGTGGCTTTTATCTCATCAGCATCAGAAATCCAATTTGAATCACTATAACCTTCAAGTACCCTTGGGTACCCGGTATAATGAATCCCATAGTCCATAGTGCCTTTTAGAAGCATTACTCTTTCAAGAGCATTCCAATAATCATTTCCTGGATTTGAAACAAACCGGCTTAGTTTGCTCACAACAAATGAGACATCAGGTCTCGTAGCGCTAGCTAAGCACATAAGTGAACCAATGATCTGGGAGTATCTCAGCTGATCTCTCATAATTCTTTTGTTCTTCCTTAATACTTTACTAGCATCATAAGGTGTAGGAGCAGACTTGCAGTCGCTATAACCAAAACGACTCAAGATCTTTCCACATAGTGGGATTGCAAAAGCATAACCCCACCATCACCTTCTCTTAGTAGTTTAATATTCAGGATAACATCAGCTTCTCCCAAATCCTTCATCTCAAAGTTTTGAGACAAGAAATCTTTGACTTAATCACCTTAAGACATGTTCCAAAGATCAGTATGTTATCAACATACAAGCATAGAATCACTCCTTCATCCCCACCATAGCGATAGTATACACATTTGTCAGCTTCATTCACAACAAAGCCAGCAGACATGAGAGTTCTATCAAACTTCTCATGCAAGCTTAGGTGCTTGCTTGAGGCCATATAGAGATTTAAGTAACTTATACACCATTCCTTCTTGACTCTCTGCTACAAACCCATCTAGCTGATCCACATAGATCTCCTCTTCCAACTCTCCATTAAGGAAAGCTGTCTTAACATCCATTTGATGAATGAGAAGACCATGAGACTGCCAAGGAAAGTAACACTCGAATAGTGGTCAATCGAGCAACTGGTGAATAAGTGTCAAAGAAATCTTCTCCTTCTTTCTGGGTATAGCCCTTGGCCACAAGCCTTGCCTTGTACTTTTCAATAGTACCATCAAGCCTAAGCTTCTTCTTGAACACCCACTTGCACCCTATAGGTTTGCACCCGTAAGGACGATCAACAACTTTCCAAGTACCATTAGACATAATTGAATCCATCTCACTTCTCACTGCTTCCTTCCAATAGTCAGCATCAGGAGATGAATATGCCTATTCAATGGTTTTAGGTGTGTCATCCACAAGGTATACAATGAACTCATCTTCAAAAGACTTTGCAGTCCTTCATCTCTTGCTCTTTCTAAGTGGTTCATTGTTATCCTCCTCAAGATTTTCCACAAGTGTAGGTTCATTGTGTTCTGTCGGCATGGTAGAGCTATCATCCTCGATAATCTCTTGCTTATATGAACTTGTTTCATCTCTCATTGGAAAAATGTTTTCAAGGAATGTAGCATCTCTGGACTCCATAATTGTACCAACATGCATGTCTAGTAGTCCATATTTTACTACCAAAAATCTATAACCAACAGTATGAATAGCATAACCTGGAAAGACACAATCCACTATTTAAGACCCAAGCTTACATTTCTTAGTTATTGGCACACTAACCTTTGCCAAACAACCCCAAGTCCGTAAGTAAGAAAGGGTAAGCCTCTTCTTCTCCCATTCCTCGAATGGTGTTACCTCTTTATTCTTTGTAGGAACATAGTTTAGGACATGACATGCAGTCAATACTGCCTCACCCCACCATTCCTTAGAGAGACCAGCTGTATCTAACATGGTGTTAACATAATCAGTTAGAGTGCGGTTCTTTCTTTCGGTAACCCCATTTGACTGAGGTGAATAGGGAGGCATCCTCTCATGTATTATACCATGTTCCTCGCAGAATGAAGTGAAAACATTTGAGAAGTACTCGCCACCACGATCCGACCTAACACATTTGATCTTTCTCTCAAGTTGATTTTCTACTTCAGCTTTATAGATTTTAAAGGAATGCAATGCTTCATCTTTTGACTTCAACAAATAGATGTAACAAAATCTAGTGTAATAATTGATTAAAGTTATGAAATAATTTTTACCACCTTTTGTCAACACGCCATTCATTTCGCACAAATCAGAATGAATTAATTCTAATGGTGCCAAGTTTCTTGCCTTTGCAGCCTTGTGAGGCTTGCGCGTTTGTTTTGATTCAACACATACACGGCACTTAGAATTTTTGACTAAGGTAAATTTTGGAATTAAACTCAAACCAGCAAGCTGCATCATACAACCAAAATTAATGTGACAAAGCCTCGAATGCCAAACATTTTATTCATCAACATTAACCACATTGTTCGCTATATTATTACATTCATCCGACAAAGACAAACGGAATAAACCTCCACAAATAACCTTTTCCAATAAAAGTACCAAACTTGAACATTACACATTAATTGGACTGAAAGACTAACTTAAAACCATCTCTACACAGTAGAGAGCTGCTAACAAGATTCTCGTGAATGGTAGGCACATGCTGCATGTTCTTTAACTGCACAATCTTTCCCAAAGTAAGCTTCAGATCGACCGTACCAACACCAAAAATACTGTTGACACTCGTTATTGACACACTTTTAGTGTCATTTAACTAGTGTTTTCATGCATATTCTTATACTAACCCGCCACTTGGCACTTGAAATAACCCCATATTCACATATGTGTTGTGTTTTGGACCATATTGCAAAATCGTAGGAAATACAACATAAATGAAGGGTTTTTGTACAAGTTGGATTTAGGCCCGAACTTTGGATATTGGAACGCCCAAACACGAACATTGAACTGTAGGTCCGTAGGAGGAGCTGAAACTTGCTTGGGCCATATCTTCCTCATCTGAACTCCGAGAGGGGCAGGCTGATCGGCCTAGAGGGGTCCAGGCCAATTGGCCTAGCCCGTTTCTAGCCCTGATCGTCGCACCATTTCACTAGGAGGAAGCCCATGATGTTTCTAGGGTTATTTTCTAGAAACTTGGCTTCGAAGGCACCCCAACTGACGTCGCGACTATAAATACCAAGGACTTTCTACAAGGAGGAGGACCCTGATGAGTTTAGACCTAGCCGTCACCACAAGAGAAGAAATAGGGATTAGATCTGATCAGGAGCTTCATCGTTGAAGGGGACCTCTAGAGGAGGGAGGAAACCCCTAGGCCGATCGGCCTAGGGTGGCTCAGGCTGATTGGTTTGAGTCCCTCGTGCCTCCCCTCATCTTCGCCTTCGGTTAGGGTGTTCTCCAGGTGCTCCATACCCCCTTTATTCATCAACATGTGTAAGATCATGGGATAAAGCCTCTGTTCATCCCTAGGGTTGTTATGGTCCTTGATATGTAACTGCTACATGTTCTTTATGCCTATTAATGCACCATGGTCTATGTCATTGCGATGCTTTGTTTATATATGTGAGCTCTTGTTCTGTACAACATATGTTCTTAGTAGAGTTTCTGGTAATCGTGGTGATTAGCTTAACTCTGCGAATCCTTCGGTATAGTTTGTGTGAGCTAGGCAGTTGAGTATTCTTGTGTAGTGACACTATGCAGTAGGGAAAAGGCCAAGCAAGCATGTAACCGTTGTGATAGCTAGTGAGGGTAGCACTCATCTGTGTAGTAGATGCATATTCTTGTGAACCTAGATCCTATGGAGGGAACACTTATATCTATTTCTATCTCATATCTTGTGCTAACCTTTGCTATATTATCTCAATCTCTATTGTTAGTTTAGTTTGTCTCTCTACACAATACATACACTCAGTTTCGATAGCATGATTGATATAAAGTGAGAGCCAGTAATCCACTTGTTCCACGGATTGATAAACCTTGGGGGAATACTCTAAGGGAAAAGCTAAAACTGATCCGTGCACTTGCAGTTCATGAATTGGCGCGCTAACTACCGTCAACAAGCTTTTCTGGTGCCGTTGCCTAGGAACAAGTTAGTTTGTTGTGCTTGATCTTTGTTTTGATTTTGCTAACCCGCTAATACTTAACTTTTGTATAGAATCTTTTTGTTTTTATTTTTGTTTTCAGTGCCTAGATGGATCTATTCGTCTCACCATTGGAAAACGAAGAAATGTCGCTAAGGGAATTAGCAATGCCATCATCAGAGGACTTTGAGTTGCAAAAATCAGATTTGGAAATTGCTACAACTCAGTATGAATTGAAGCATGGAATCATCAAGTTGGTGGTGACAAATCCATTTAGAGGATTGGAGGATGACAACCCATATAGACGCATTGAGCGATTCACGATGATATGCAACATGGTGCAACAAGGAATTCTAACTACTTGGTTCAAGTGGAATCTTTTTCCATTCTCTCTTGAGGATGAAGCATGAAGATGGTACGCACTTGCATCTATTGAAGTGAAGGGAAAATGGGATGAGCTCGTGAAGGAATTCTGCATATAATATTTTCCCTTAAGTAAGGTCCAATGTTTAAGAAGGAAAGTGATTTGTTTCAAGCAAGGAGAGATGAAGGAATTGGTGAAGCCTGGAACTGATTTAATGGACTACTCAAGCAAGGCCCAAACTTGGAAATTTCTGGTGACATGATGTTGCATTCATTTTATTTTCACTAACCCTCACTCTCTGCCCAGTATGTAAGAATGTGTGTAGGAGGTAATTTCATGGAGAAAATAATTAGAGAAGCTACACAGATCTTACAAAGGATAAGCAATGCAGAAAGAGTGGAATGAGAATGGCAGAAATTCTACCAGGAGGAGCAAAATGACAAAAGCAAGCCCGAGATGCTTGCTGAAATTTTTGAAAAAGATGAACCAGAGCTCAAGGAAGATGAATCGGCCACACTAAAAATTAAAGAACCACTTCCTGAGGTAAGAGAAGTCATTACACATATTAAAATTGCTGAAACTAACATGAATGCAGGCCGAAGTTTTGGAATGCTAGACCATTGGCAGAATTTGAACATCTTGATTGGATTCTGATTGATTTTGGCTATTTGAACACCGAAGCAAAGCTAGAAGAATCGATGATATATTTGATCAAGAGACGAGCGGAGAATCGATCTAGGAAATATTCAAAGAAGAAGAAGATGATGAAAGATGGATCAATCAAGATGATATTTCAAAAATAGATAATGAAGCCCGAAAAGAGCAGAACCATGATGAGCTTAAAAGGTCCCTCTCTACATCATCATGCACACCAGTTGATGAAGAAGAATTAGAGTCACTAGTAGAATTTGATTAGTTGTTGCCTGATGAAGAAAGAAAGAGAACAAAGAGAAGAGCTAATGAGATGAGAATCACTCCCGACTTGAAGACAACTATAGAAATATTTCAGGATATCTTCTCTAATGATTCTGGTGATATGGCTGAAGTTTTAGAGGATAAATTTAAGAAAACAAGAGCACGCAATGTGAAGGTTTATAGCTTGTGTGCTATTGAAGCTGGAACACTAGAGAATCAGGACATGGTAGTGCTCAAAGATGAAGAAAAGAGTGAGTTTACAACAAATGATCTTAATGACATGTGGCACATGGAAGATAATGAAGGCAATATGAAAGACTTTGAAGATGAAGATGTAGGTGTGATCTCAAATAATGAAGACTTCGAAGAAGAGGTGACTGCTAATATTGCTAATGAACTACATGTTCCACATAATGGAGAGCTAAAGGAATTGCAAGATGATGATGAAGAACCACCTCCAATTATTGAGATCAATGTGCTTTCTGTTGGGATACGAGGTAGGCTACGCTAGCGCAAAACAAAATTTTTCTACCACGTAAACTAGGAAAACTACCGTATATGGATCACGGGATTACCACTCAACGCACTGGTACGGAATATGTAGAATCGCGTCGGAGTAGCGAAGTCGATCAGCGTAGTCGAACACATAGTCGATCACGTCAACGTCGAGCAACTCCTCAGCAGCTCGTCCACATACAGCGAGGTCCTCCTCGTGCCGCGGCTCCTCGTCAGCTCGTCGTGGCTCGTGGTCGGCTCGTCGGCGGCTCGTTGTGGCTCGTCGGCGGCTCGTCCAAGTGCTGCAGGTGCAACACCTCCAAGGTATCCACACGTGCAGGGAGGAAGCGCCGCAAGCTGGACTACTAGGTCCACGAGTTGCAACAGGGCGAGGGCGTGGGAGGCGTGGAGGCTATGCTTCGACCAAAAGGTGTAAAACCCTAGGGCACCCCACCCCTCTATTTATAGAGGTTCCTTATGGGCCTCTAGTTCCAAGGCCCATTAGTACTTCTAAACCTGATCCAACTCGGATCATATATGAATTGGGCTTCCAGCCCCTTAAGTGTGTGACCCTATGGGTTCGGATACGTATAGACATGGCCCAAGTAGTCCTACTCAGCCTAATAGTCGGTAGCGGCCTCTAGCAAGACGTGCCAACTCCTATACGCACACGAAGATCATATTAGATGAACTGTCACAACATCACGTACATGCTATTCCCTTTGCCTCATGATATTTGGTCTAGCAAGCCGACCGCTCTTTGTCGATCCTGTGATTCGGAATCCCTTTGTAGGTTAACTCTTAACCGTACGTAGCATGGCCATGCATTTCCGGATCCGATCACTCGAGGGGCCTAGAGATATCACTCTCAATTAGAGAGGGGCAAATCCCATCTTGATTGACCATGCCTCACAGCATGCTTCCTGACAAACCCAAAAGCTACCTTTTTAACTACCCTGTTACGTTGTAGCATTTGATAGCCCCTAAGTAAGTCGATCCACATCTTGAGTACATGCGGCAATCTCAGGTCTAAGGACAAAGCGTACATGTTGTGTAAAGAGAGAACTACTTCTCATGTTGGGTCAGTCCTAGCACATGTCTCTACATATGCCTACATTATTAGTTTGACATCTCCATGTCTATGACTTGTGAAACATAGTCATCAACTAATACATGTAGAAGTCTAATATTCATGTGTGTCCACACATGAACTCCGACTAGGGACAACTTTTAGAATAACCATACAAGTAAAGAGTTCCACATACAATTCACATAATTACAGATCAATTCAAGTAGCCTTTAAATGGATATTCAATGAACACAATATACAAATCATGGATACAACCAGATATCATCATCTCTATGATTGCCTCTAGGGCATACCTCCAACACTTTCAACTCCAGTAGACGAACCAAAAATCACTCTTGATGAGAAGTCTCAAAGGTTAAGGTACACATTAAACTCTCAAGATACTATTGGTATTGATGATGATATCTTGAAATGCCTATATTCAACCAATAGTATAAAAAACATATTAAATTCTATGCCTTGCACCTATGTTTATCACATTGATAGGCTAGAGTTTCTTGAGAATGACAAAGAGGCAATGTTTTTGTTTGAACCTATTGATTTTATGCCTTCAGAACCTTTGCCTTGTATAGATGTTAGTGCTATGCAAGAAATATTTGCTACATTTAATTGCATGATGGTATTCTTTTGCAAATCAACTGTGTTTGTTGTGTTATGGATGCTTATGTTTATAATCAGTTTTACAAATCTCAATCTTGCTTTGCGCTTGGTCAAGCTAATGATATTAAATGAGCACTTGACGGGAGATTGCCTGAATTTCACTAACCATGAAGCACCACAAAATCTAAATGATGTGGAGAAGTCATACCCAAAGAATTGCAAGTTGGATCATCAACATCTCAGGTTGAACATTGTTGTTGTGATCAATTTTTTGCCCATGGTCAGAGATGTAAAATATAAGGAAATTAGATATTCAGAGGCTCCATCAAATCTTCTTTCCAACACATCAAGAATTGCTAATTTTGGACCTCCATACGAAGATTTATGATGAAATCTTTTAACACTGCGCGTTCGAAATCAGCTGTGGAAAGAACGCAGTGCTAGAGTAAAACAGACGTAACTCTTTCATCCAAAGTCCGTTTTTGGTGAGTGACCACTTGTTGGAAAGGGAATTTGATGAAATTTGCAATGGAGTAGAAGTTTGGTACGTGTTCTGTACTTGACACAGAGGAAATCAATGAAGAAGAAGCAGCTACAACAAAGAACGACGAAGAAGAAGATGATGATGTGAGAGAAAATAGCTTGGGCAAGTCTTCTTTTGAGTGTAAATGATCATATACAGTATTGGAAGTGAATGAGAGCTGCATGGATGCCTTTAAATCTTACATAAAGGACCATGGCTTTGCGACAATGAGAAGGTATGTGAGAAAGTTGAGCTCTATGACTATAAAAGTAGCTCTTTTTGGGAGGCAACCCATTCATTGAGTTTTTTATTTCTTTTAGATAATAAATGCATGGCACCACCATATGATGATTAACTTGTGGCTAATTATTCTAAGCTTGTTTTATCTTTAGACCATCATCATGTTCATGTTCAAATTTATTTTCTGCATGCATTGCATTTTACCATCATCATAATGTGTGCATCCTAAAGTTCTCTTGCACCTTCTTTGCATTCCATTCATGCTTCACATATAGTTGGCTTGATTGTTCTATACACATAATGATGAATGCCTTTATATTCATGTGAATGCTTGACGTTGGCATTTTCCTTTAGCAATCTTGTGTAAACGCGGTGTTTAAACTTGTTTGTAGACCATCATCATGCAGTTTAATAGACCTTGCTAGTTATCCATTTTGTTTTCATGTTGCATTGGTTGGTTTATAAGCTTTGCAATGTGTTTTGTTTTTCTTGTGCTATAAAGAATTAATGATCTTGGGATAGACATGGTGTTTTGATCTTGGTTAATTAATCTCTTATGGCTATGGAGAAATTCAGCAACCTAGTTGTAAACATGGTGTTTAGAATTAGGCGTAAATGTTGTCTTTGCTTATATGCTTTCCTCTCATATGCATATAAACCTTGCACTCACGTACACCCATTAGGTTTCTTTCTTTTCACTAGACTAATTTTGCCACATGCTAAGAATCTTAGGATGTGTTATTAGTTTGTTGGCAATTGTTTCTACTCCCAATCGTCCCCTGGGGGTAGTATGTGCACTTGAATTGTTTTGCAGGCATGAAGAAGATGCTCTCATAAATAAAAAGAAGATAAATAAGAGGGATATGATTCGATGGAAATCAGATTTGGAGGTAACAAAATTCAAAGCACCATAGCACCACCAATCTTCTCTCGAGATGAAGTTCTATGGTAACTGAGAGGTGCAACCAAAGGAAAAAAGCCATCCAGATCGTCAACATGAAGCACCAAAGCCTACTATGATCCCATGACTTCGGTAAAAGCAAGAATTATGGAGAGGAATCACCTTTGCCAGCATGCTAGTTGTCGGTGCAGCAATGATGATGACCTTGAAGCTAAATGATGCGCGACATGGTGCCCTAAAGACAACAAGATCAAGATGATCAACATCTCTAGAGCGAAGCACTCGAAGCTATTGTTGTCATTAAAATTTTGCATCACCTTATAGGCAAACAACAAAATATTTTTGGATATTCAAAAGCCCTGCAAAGTCTTCTTTCTAACAAATCAAGCGACAAGGCATTTGGAGGTTCCTACAAGAGGTTATGGCCAAATCATCGAACGTCGCACTTCCTGAAATCAATTCTGGATATCGTACAATGCTCTCATAAAACAGGCATAACTATCTTGTATGAACTTCGTTTTTGATGACCACTCATTGGAAAGAAAATTTCATACACATTTCAATAATTCTATACTTGGTATACGTTTTGTCCTGGATGCAGGGGAAATATATGAAGAAAAGATGGTTGCAAGATGATGATGGCTAAACTGAGGAGATGATGATGATGACAATGAAGAGAAGCTTGGGCAATGCTTCCATTGAGCGTACATGATGAAATTCTGAAGCTTAGGATGGAATCACACCCTCGAGAGCATCATCACATGGAAACATGGATATGAAACATTTAACAGACGAATATGTTAAAGGATACCATGATGGACTATAAAAGACAACATCAAGGATGATCACATGATGCTCTATCTTCTTCTTCCATGCCTAGCACAATGCTAAGCATGGTGGGGACTTGATGGATGAAAATGACACATGGAGTACAAAGGATCGTGACCACCAAAAGATGCTCATTGTTCTTCTTCCATGCTAAGCACAACGCTTAAGCCTGGGGTGGCTTCGCTACGTTTCATCACAAGCATCAATGGGATGATAAGATTTTTCTTGCACATTCTCTTTTCCATCTCTTTCTAAATGCCTGTATATATATAAGCCTTCAACCTTTGATTTAATGCAACCTTTGTGCGATAATAACATGGCTACTAGGAGGACAACCTAGATTTGTTTTTATTTTCGATAAATAGGCATGACCATGTGCTCATCTTGATGTTTTATATTGCTTTTGCTTATGAAAAAATGATGAAAGTTTCTATTTTGTTTTACCTATACGATGTTGTATATGCCTTGACTTATTGCTCTCTATAATATGGACTTAAATTGATTTAAATATTGACTCTTTTAATTGTGGAGGTTAAATGACTATATTCTAGACCCACATTCATTCAGTTGCTCTCTAATTTAAGTTTACTAATGACCTGATAACTTGTCTTGCTTTTATTGAAACATTAATTCTTATGCTATCTACATTCATGAATATCTTGTGAAGTTCTACCCTACCAAAACTTATATGCATACATGCACTTTCATGATGAAACCATTAGATTGCAAACTTATATTCTTATTAGTTAAATTAGGTTTGATTTATGTGGTTTGAGACTTACAAGCTGGTCGTTCCTTTGCATAACCTTTTATTGCTAGCCTTTTTATCCATGCATTGTGAATTTCCACATTGGGAATCTCGCAAACCATGTTAGGCATCCAACCTAAACCCATAAGATCCATAAGATATATTTTTGAGTATGGAAAAATACTTCAACAAAGATCCATAAGATATATCAGTAAATTTTCAAGAAAAATAATATTTGGAGGTGTCCAATTTTGCATGGAATAAAAATTGGAGGAAACAGAGGCAAGAAGGGACCCAGCTGATCGGCCTGGACACCCTCAGGTCGATCGGCTAGGAAGGTTTTCACCGTGAACGCTCTGAATTTTGCGTGGATGACCCTCCAGAGGAATAAAATAATTTTTTGTGAAGATTGTAGATTTTGGTACTTTTCTTAGCAGTTTATCTTTATTCCTCTTTTAAGCTCGAGGACGAGCATCGTCTAAACATGGGGGAGGAGTCATCGCATTATCTCTGACTACTGCTGAGAAAAGTACTATGTTGCAAGAAATTCTGAGGAGCAAAAAGAAAAAATATGGAAAAAGAAAGAAAGAAAAAGCAAGAGAGAAGAAATAAAAAGGAATGAAAAAGAAAAAAATAAATAAAGGAGAAAAAGAATAAAGTGCTCCTTGGTTCCTTGAGCTTCATTAAAAGTTCCCAGTGCTTTCAAGATTAAGGATTGATCCATAGTCATTTTCCAACCATGTTCAATGCAATAACAAGGACTTCATTTGTGCCTCAGGATCATTCATTTGCCACTTGCCACCTATGTAAATGTGTGTGTTTCATCTCTCTCCCTCTCCAACATTTATTTTCCATGGTCTTTTTATGGCAGAACCACCCAAATTGACCCGACTAAAGTGTGCTCCTCGAATGCGAACCGACACTTTAATCGGATCAAGATGGTAGTTTGTCGGGTTTCACCCGATACAACCATGTATTTACGATCGAAACAAACATATAATACTCGTACGAAGATGTGCCCAGAGATTACAACAATCCAGGTGAAATATTACAGAGATCCCAAATTATTTATTACAAACCAAGTTCAAAACATAAAGTAGTTCAGAGTTCAAATGTAGCGGAAAATATCAAGAAATCTAACGTCGATACACGATACCATGGTGAAGCCATCCATGATATCACTCACCATGGTCCTCGCCCACTGAGGACGGATCCCACTCAACCGTCCATCCTGGAGGGAGCTGGTACAGCCAAGTAGCACTAGCAACCACATCATCAACATCATTACCTAAAAACATAGCCACAAGCAAGGCTGAGTATACTAATACTCCGCAAGACTTACCCATCAGGTGGTATCTAATCCACCGACTCCTAGACATGAAAGGCTTTTTGGCTGAGGGATTTATTTTTGCCAAAAGCTTCTAAAGTGGATCCTTGCTTTCAAGTTTTAGCATCAAGTTCTAGTTGATTAACCATTCTAGATAAGTACCTTTCTAAGTAAGCATGGTAGAACAAGCAATTTAATCAGGCATCAATATTAAGCATCATCCTTGTTCATCTTCTTACTCGGTGCGGAAAGGTGGTCAAGCAGTTCCAAACTGTGAGAAGCAGACGATTCAAATCGAAATTTGTTAACCTTGCAAGGTGGACCTAAACACGCGACATATGCATACCACGATGGGTTCACATATATCAACGGTTCCTATCAATCCCCGGTGCGTGTCCAGGGTCCACTTCCCTTGGATACAAGGCGCCACCAGTCCCTTTAACGATGTCGTGCCGTGGCCACACTTGTACCCACATGATGCACCAAGGGAACCCAGTTCCAGAGAGGGGGGAAAAAGTCCACGCCCCGGTTCAATCAGGTACTAGGCTTGCTCATTCCCCATACTCTCAGCATATGCTTAGTACGTTCAAACACATGACCACGACTCTAACACGTTTTGACCTTAGCCGTTTTCCTCTATACAGACGGGGCATCAACAATTTCAGAACATAGTACCAAGCCTCGCCCGTCAACCTTATGATTCCAACATAACTAAACAGGCAACTCTTATAGCTCGCGAGTGACAGGAAATCACTCGACTTTTACCATGTCCCTATTTAGCATAGCAACTAAATGACTTATCATGCTAGTATTCAAACATGGGTACTAGGGAGCATGCAACTAAGATTTCAATACAACTCCTAGGAACTTAATGCACAACACAAGTAAACAGGATATTGCATAAATTTGGAAACCAGGGTTATGCTCTGGGGCTTGCCTTCTGTCCTAGGTTAGCCTTGGGATCTTTTGAATCTAGGTTCGGGTCTTGGGTCACCTCGATTAGGTTCAGCTCAGCAGGAGTGTGTCCTTCTTGAGCTTCCGAGACCAGCTCGTAAGTTCCGTCAGCAAGGTTAGCTTCTACATGAGATGCATATGCATAAGATTTCATTTATAATCTTTCATGATGTAGGTATCATTTCATTAATCATTACAAAAGCATAGGGTGTATTTTTGGTCACATTCACCAAGACAAGTTTATAAACCTTTCTTTCCTTTTGGCCACATTCACCTAGACAAGTTTATAACATTCCTTTTCTTCACAAAACAAGGTTGGTTGGGAATAAAACATGGATTTTATTTTGATGATGATTGTGTACACATTTAAAATTCTTAGATACTTATTATTCAAAAGACAATAGGTGGTGTCATGTTGGTATTGTTTAGCAACCTTTTTAGGAGTGATCATGTTACTGATGAAAAGCACAATAATTACTTGTGAGCCTACAAGTCCTAATAGTAATTATTATTAATAATTAAACTAGCTTTCAAACATGAATAAATATTTTAGGAAGCATCTATTAATATATGACATGAAATTTTTACAGGAGCTTTCCCTCTACACAAGAAATCTAGTGTAAAAATCTGAGATGGATTTGACAACTATAGAATTTATTAAAAAAATCAAATATGGTTATTCAGCAGATATGAAGAATAATTTATAACTAGAGTTCTATCATCATTTTTGCTCTAAAAATTTTACAAAATGGTTTTCAACAATATCGGAGACTACTATGATTTTATAAGGGTTTTATAGGCATGAGAACTATTTATTCTATGATAAGGAGATTAAACATCATGCATTTTGTTAAGCAACCAAAAACACCTATTTCTCAAGAACAAGTATTTTTACTAGTCAGATATTAGCATCAAAAAGCTAGGAAAATTTATTTCGCATTTTTATCAATTTTCCACTAATTATCATGCAAATAACATTATTAAGACAACAAATAAGCTTTTAAATTAAAAAGAGTATGAGCACCATAGATTCTACTAACACAAGTTGCAGATCTAGAACATACATGTTACATGGAAGCTAACAAAATTAGTTTCATAATTTGTGGACCATCACATGATTTATAAGGCATTTAATGATTTTGAACAAAATAAATCATATCACCACATACAGGACAGTAACAAGCACATAAACATTTTTTACTAGACATTATCAGTAACTCAAAAAAATAAGATTCACATTTTATCCTTTCTCTGCAAATTTCTATGCATTTTCCAAGTTTGCAGCCACTTAAATGCATTTTATTCAAATAAGGGTTTTCACTTTTACCAAAGGGACCTTAGAGTTTTCAAAGTTTAACAACTATGCCCCTAAGTTTTACATCGAGGTCCTTAGAATGAAAACTCAAATCACAATGGAGTCCTCGCCGATCGGCGGTTCGGGGGCGGTGCGATTATGGCGAGATCTGGCCGTGGGGTGTGGGCTAAGGGCATAAGGGTGTTGAGTGACTCACTAGCGACGGTTACGGTGTAGGGCTCAGGGTCGGAGGTGAGCCGGCGAGGTCGTGCGGCGGGACAGTGGCGGTGCAACCGCTTCTGCTTGGGCGCCGGCGATGGTGGTGGCGGTTGTGGCCGGCTGTGAGGCAGGAAGGTGTAGTGGTGGTCAGGGGCGGCACTTGCGTGCTTAGGTGGTGCTGGTGATGACCGGAGGTAGGTGCTCGACGGGGTGGTGCTACTGGCGGACGACGACGGGCGTGAAGGATGGTCGATGTAACATCCGAGGAAATCACCAACTAAAATCACCCGTTAAAAATCGTCTTTAAAATCTTTTTACCGCTGAGCTCCCGGAAATCAGAAATCTTCCCGGCAATTTCGCCGTCCCGGCACCCAAGCCGACTCCTATCTTCTACCTGTGCCCGTAAATCTCGCCGCGTGCCGTCGTCAGACCGCCGCGTGCGTGCCGCGAACGCCGCCGGTTCCTCTCTTTTTCTTTCTCTTTTTCCCTTCCCTTTTCTTTTTCTTTTTCCTTCTTCCTTTCTTCATTCTTCTTCTTCCTTGCTCCTTCCTCCTTCTCTTTCCTCTCTCCTTCTTCTTTCTGGTTACTGGCGCCACTCCTCCCGGCCGGCTCCACCTCCACGAATTGGACCCCCCTGGCCTTAACTCCCACCGGCCGCACCGGTGCCCTCGGGAGGCGCGCCGCCCGTCGACCGGTCTCGCGCCGGGACCCCGACGCCGGCCCCATACCTCTCCTGCTCCACCTCCGGCCCGGCCACGGCACCAGTGCCGTGCCGGCCACCGCCGCCCGCCGCCCGCCGCCCCTCGGAGCCTGAGCCCCTACCACCACCGGCCCGGCCTGCCCGGCCCCCACCTCCCTGCCGCGCGCCGCCCGCCGGCCGGACCCCCACTCCCTGCCGTCGGCCATCACGCCATCGCCGGCCTATAAAAGGGCGCCGCCCAACCATCTCCCCACTCCATCCGCCCGCTGCCTTGCTCCTTCCTTCACCGAGCACCACCACCGCCCATGCGCTGCCACCTGTTCCTAGTTCCTCGCAAATTAGTCCTAAACCTCCTTTTTAAGCCCCTAATCCATGTTTAACTCGTCATTTCATGCGTCAAACTTCCTCCAATTAACCCCAAATTCGACCACGTCATCCTCCAGAATACTTCTGCCGATCTATATCCAAATTTCCCAAAAATAATCTTTCTACCTATTTTCCGTTCACGTTTTCTGTTCGGAGCTCACGGTTAAAAACCGATTTTCTTTTATTTATTTGTGTGTCCGTTTGTGTGTGCCGTAGATCGCGGATTGCCCGAGGAGGATCCCGAGGAGGAGTTTGACCGCGAGCCCGAGCCCGAGGACCAGCAGCACGAGGCGGAGCTCCCGGAAGGCTTTGCAGACGGCAAGTCCAATCTCACCCTTTGATGCATACTTAATACCTAGTTTTTCAAACACAACCTATTGGCCTGTTTTATAAAATGCATATTGTTTTATCGCAAGACATGGTTGGATAGCCACCCCTTGATTGTTATGAACATTCCTTGTTATCCTATGGTTGTTTCTGAATATGACCCGCTCTATTTAGACGATAACCACTGCTAGAACGCTTAGGAAATTGCTACTTAAACTTCAATCACTATTACAATGATTTACTTGGAAAATAAGTGTGTGTGTGTTCGATTGGGAAAAATGGTTTTCCAGGTTCAGAGGAAAGGATTGTGTAGACGAGATGGATGGGTGTTTCTTGTGTGAAATGCCAGGATGTTGTGCTCGTACCTTAGTGGTTGAGCAATGTCGGGAGATATCCATCTTGTCATGGTTAAGGACCGAGTTGATGTGTCATCTTGCCTAATTCCACCATCGTGCAACCACTCGACCGTTGTATGGGCAACGGCTTAGCATAAATCCCACTAGCTGAACTGTTAGCCGTCAGGGGTGCTGGTGAGCAACGGGAGCCCATGGAAAAGGAATAAGATCTTGGTGACTTAGGTCCCGGTTACGGTCTCGTGGATGAGCCGTGAACCCCTTGGGTGCTTCCGTGAGGGCTAGCCAGTCTTAGCTAAGGTGGGTAATGGCTTTGTTAGGATCCGCACCGGCACTAAGGTGATCGTACTGCGGTACCCTACTTGTGGGAAAAGTGTACAACCTCTGCAGAGTTAAAACCTATCCGGGTAGCCGTGTCCACGGCATTGGACGAGTTACGGCTTGGTCACATAACTAGCACTTGGGCATGGTGGGTCACGTGTGTGTGTGCGTGCGTGTGTGTTGGATTTTTGAAAGTGTCCGGCAGCTGTGCCGTGAGCTATGACGGACGGGGAGTCCGATAGCAATAAAATTTGGATCCTTTGTGTAGGATCAACCCCAGTCAATATTTCGGTTACTAAAGGAAAAGCTTTACCAAAAACTTGTTTGGAAACAAACCCGTGCATGTGTTGAAAATCTGGCTTTATTGCAAATGAACCTTAGCCTATCCTTGTTATATCCTGTGCATATACTTGTTTGTATCCCCCTCCATGGATGGGGTTAGACTTGTTGAGTACGTTCGTACTCACCCTTGCTTCGTTGCTACAGAGGAAGACCCGGACTTCATCGCCGAAGACCTTGAGTAGAGGTTGTGTCCGCACCCAACGCTGCCTGTGGTGTTGGCCTTTCCAAGATGCTGCTGCTACCGTGTAGTTCCGAGTGCTGTCTTTTGGCAGTCGCTTGGTTAGCCGCTGTTGTTTATTTACTTCTTATCACTGCGTGGCTTTCACACCCACTCCCTCGGGAGTTGTACGGTAACTGAATTATCTGTCGAATAAATGTGTTATCAGCCTCCTGGGACTGATATTTGCATCACATTTAGTCTCTACTTACGTGCGGACGCTTCAGTCGAGCGGTATGGGCAGCGGCCCTTTTATAGCGGCAAAGAGGAGGGATAAGGAGGTGACGTCTAGGCGTGTATTTCTGTGCATTGGCACAACCAGTGGTGGACGAGCAGTGGCGGGATGTGGAGGGCGTGCGTGAGTGGCTGGCGGCCGTGCGGTGCGTTGGTGCGCGGCGTGGCATGCGGACGGCAGTTGGGCGGCTGGGATTTGGCGTGCAGGGAGGGAGCATTGCGCGCGCGGTTGGCCAGCTGCGGGCTTGTGCTGTCGCTACGTGGCTAGTGGTTGGGCGGCACGGCGGTGGCAGGCATCGGGCGTAGTGTGGTGCTGACGAGTTCGCCGCGGCGCGATGACCACGCTCTGCACACATGGCGTTCCCATGTGGCGCGCGATGGTGCTGGGTTCTGTGCAAGTTTTCTCCCAAATTTTGAACTAGATGGTGCAAACTCCAAATACAAAAGTTGGAGTTCAAACTATAGGCTCCAACTTCTATAAAGGCCGATAGTTGAAGAACTTGATAGATTTGGAGATAAAATAATGGGAACTTTGGTGGAACGCCGGTCAAACCGGTTCTTGAATTAAATTTGAATTTTGGCCGAACTTCTACCTAGTTTTTGAACACCTTCCACTCAACATAAAAAAAGTGCTAATTATGAAAGTTGTTCAATTTGGAGAGATCTACCACTTTTATATTGGCTAAAAATTGAGTTCTTATATAAAATCTGTTTTTATTTTCTGCCCAAGTGAGCACCATCTTTGTTCAACACTTTGCAATTTGATTTGTCTTTGAGTTTAACACTTAGCCAATTTGGAGTTAGTTTTGATTTGTTTCTTAAGCACTTTGATGATTCTTTGATTTAGTCTCTTAGTCACTAGGGATGTCACAGCCTACCCCCCTTAAAAAGAATCTCGTCCTGAGATTCGGGTGATTAAAACTAGTGTGGATGTACGTATACCTTTCTGTTCAAATAGGAAACCATGGAAGTTTTTGTTGAGAAATTCTTCACTTTCCCATGTTGCCTCATCTTCAGTATGATGGCTCCATTGAATTTTGAACATTCTTACCACTTGCCTCCTAGTTCTTCTCTCCTTGCGATCAAGAATCTTGATGGTAAACTCAACATAAGAAAGATCTGGTTCTACCCATACTTCCTTTTGCTTCATAATCTCAATTGGAACTCGAACACATTTCTTAAGTTGAGAGACATGGAAGATATCATGGATAGCTGAGAGTCTAGGTGGAAGTTTCACTCGATAGGCCACGGGTCCACAAATTTTCGTGATTTCATAGAGACCAATATATCGAGGAGCTAGTTTTCCCTTTACTCCGAACCTTTGCACACCATTGGTTGGTGAAACCCGAAGGTATACGTGGTCACCAACTTCGAACTGCAAGGGTTTCCTCCTCTTGTCAAAATAGCTCTTTTGCCTAGATTGGGCGGCTTTAAGGTGTTCGTGTATTACCCTCACTTTTTCTTCCGCCTCAATTACCAAATCTAGCCCGAATATCTTCTGCTCTCCAGCTTGGGACCAACTTAACAGAGTTCGACACCTACGACCATACAAGGCCTCAAATGGTGCCATCTTCAAACTAGCTTGTTAGCTGTTGTTATAAGAAAACTCCGCTAGAGGTAAGCATTTATCTTAGTTTTTGTCATAATGAATGATGCAAGCTCGAAGCATATCTTCAAGGATTTGTTTTACCCTTTCAATTTGTCCATCTGTTTAAGGGTGATAGGTTGAGCTGTGGATTAACTTAGTGCCAAGAGAAGCATGCAACTGTTCCCAAAAGCGTGCCACAAACTGACTACCTCAATTTGAGTTGATCGTTTTGGACACTCCATGTAGGCAAACAATGCGATCAAGATATAGCTCGGCATATCTCTTGGTTGTGTAGGTTGTTTGAACCAGAATAAAATGTGCCGTTTTAGTGAGTCTATCCACTATGACCCATATGGAATCATGTCTCTGAGAGGTGTTGGGCAAACCAACAATGAAATCCATACTTATGTCCTCCCATTTCCATGATGGTATAGGCAATGGTTGAGGAGTACCGGCTACTCTTAAGTGGCTTGCTTTTACTCATTGACAAGTGTCACATTTCGACACATATTGAGCAATCTCTGGTTTCATTCCAGTCCGCCAAAAATTTTGTTTAAGGTCTTGGTACATTTTGGTGCTACCTGGGTGAATAGAGAACTTGAAGAGGTGTGCCTCATCCAGGATTTGCTTTCGGAGATCGTGACTTTCTGGAACAACCAAGCAGTTCTGAAACCATACAACTCCCTTCTAGTCTTGGCAGAAACACCTATATCTCTCGTCCTCTTGAGAGAGCCTTTGCTTTATGATTTTTATCTCTTTGTCCTCAAGCTATGCCATAATGATTTGATTGTGTAGGGTAGGTTCGATAGAGATGTGATTCAGTGTGCCTTGAGGAATAATTTTCAATTTTAGCTTCCTCATCTCATGACACAAGGTTTCTGTAGAAAGGAAATTGCAATGAGCCTTGCGGCTTAATGCGTCCGCAACCACATTGGCGTCCACGGGTGATAGTGCACCTCGAGATCATAATCCTTAATTAACTCCAACCACCTCCTTTGATGTATATTCAGATTGGCCTGGGTGAAGATATACTTGAGACTTTTGTGATTGGTGTAGATATTGCAATGAGCACCCATCAAATAATGTCTCCAAATCTTTAGAGCATGAATCACCATTGCTAGCTCAAGGTCATGTGTTGGGTAATTTTTCTCGTGAGGCTGAAGTGCACGTGAAGCATAAGCAATGACTCGATTATCTTACATAAGAACACATCCGAGACCAGTGCCAGAGGCATTACCGTAAACGTCAAAGGGCTTGGTATTATCGGGTTGAGCTAAGACTGGTGCTGAAGTCAGATGTTTTTGCAGAGTGTGGAAAGCTTCTTCACACTTTTCGCTCCACACAAACTTGACCTCTTTCTTTAACAGCTCGGTCATTGGCTTAGCAATTTTTAAGAAGTCCGGAATCAAACATCGATAATAGCTTGCTAGACCAAGAAAACTTCTGATTTGATGAACGGAAGTGGGTGGCTTCCAATACATCACCTCTTGTATCTTGCTTGGATCAACGGCTATGCCTTCACTAGAGATGGTGTGTCCTAAGAATTTCACACTATCTAACCAAAATTCACATTTAGAGAATTTGGCATAAAGCTGATGATCTCTAAGCCGTTGAAGAACAATGCGGAGATGTTGAGCATGCTCTTCCTCATTTTTCAAATATATGAGAATGTCATCAATGAAGACCACAATGAACTTGTCAAGCTCGGGCATAAACACCGAATTCATGAGATACCTGAAGTAGGTAGGAGCATTCGTGAGTCTGAAAGACATGACTAAGTACTCATATAATCCATATCGAGTAGAAAAGGCGGCCTTAGGGATGTCACATGGCTGGATCTTAATTTGATGATACCCAGAGTGGAGATCAATTTTGGAGAACACTCTAGCTCTGGCTAGTTAATCAAAGAGGACATCAATACGGGGTAGCGAATATTTATTCTTGATAGTCACCGCATTGAGAGGTCGGTAATCTACACACATCCTCAAACTATCATCCTTTTTCTTTACAAAGAGAGCTGGGCAGCCCCAAGGTGATGTGCTTGGGCGGATAAAACCCTTATCTAGTAGCTCTTGAAGTTAGGTTTTTAATTCAGCCAACTCCATAGGCAGCATTTAGTAGGGTCTTTTCGAGATAGGTGCAGTGCCTGGCTGTAGTTCAATGGCAAACCCAATGTTCCTATTCGGTGGCATTCCTGGTAAGTTATCCAGAAAAACATTGGCATACTCGCATACCACGGGAATTTCCTCCAGTCCGGACCCTATTGTCGGATAAGAGCATGAGTTTTTGCATTCTCGGGGTGCCAAGTAAAGTGTGGAAGATCCATGTGTAGGTGAATTTATCTCAATGGCTCATGCTGCAATGTCTATCGTGACTTTGTGCTGAGTCATCCAATTTGTTCCCAAAATAATGTCTATGCCTTCAAGTCCCAAAATAATAAGGTCGGTTTTGAAAATTTTACTACCCAACTTGAGTGGCACACGACGTGTTATTTGGTTGGAAGTAATTTTACCACCAGGTGTTGAAATCATATAAGAGCCTTTTGTATGACAGAATTCCAATCCACATTTACTGCCGAATCTTGTTCCCATAAAGCTATGTGATGCACCAGAATCAAATAATACAACCGTAGGTTGGTTATGGATAGAGAAAATACCCATCATTACTGGTGCACCCTCAGGAAAATTGGCGAGAGTGGTGAAGTTGATCCTCCCTTGCTTGACCTGGACTGTCTACTTCTCTCCCTGGTTCTGAGGTCTATTCTGGGGACACTCTCGGGCGAAGTGATTAGGATCCCCACAGGCAAAGCAACGGTTCCTATTGCTAGTCTATCTTCCATAACAAAAAATAAACCAGTCACAACTTGAATTTTAATGCTAAACACTTGAGAGAGAGAGAGCAATATATCTTGTCATGTATAAGTAAGTGCAAGGATGACATTGGAAGGTAACACTAATTTCTTTTAAGCAAGAATTTACTTACTTGAGGATGAACAAGGTTTAAGCATGGGGGGATTGTTGACGCTCATTATTGACACACTTTTAGTGCCATTTAACTAGTGTTTTCAGGCATATTCTTATACTAATCCGCCATTTGGCACCTAAAATAACCATATATTCGCATATGTGTTGTGTTTTGAATCATATTGCAAAATCACAGGAAATACAACATAAATGAATGGTTTTTATACAATTATGATTTGGGGCCAGACTTTGGATATTCAAAGGCCCAAACACGAACATTGAACTGTAGGCCTGCAGGAGGAGCTGAAACTTACACAGGCCATATCTTCCTTATTCGAACTCCGATTGTGGTAAATTTACAAGGAAAATTGCATAGCTGGATGAGATCTACAACTTTCATATAAAGTGCTCGGGAATTGGAGGCCAAAACAGGGCAGGCTAATCAGCTCAGAGGTGTCCAGGTCGATCGGCTTGGCCAGTTTCTAGCCCCGATCGTCGCACCTTTCACCTGGAGGAAGCCCACGACGTTCTTAGGGTTTTTTATGAAAACATAGCTTCGAAGGCATCCCAACCAACGCTGCCAACTATAAATACCAAGGACTTTCAACAAAGAGGAGGATCCCGACGAGTTTAGACCTAGCCATCGGTGCCACAAGAGAAGAAATAGGGATTAGATTTGATCAGGAGCTTCGTCGACGAAGGGGACCTCGGGAGGAGGGAGGAAACCCCTAGGCCGATTGGCCTAGGGTGGCTTAGGCTGATCGGCCTAAGTCTCTCGTGCCTCCCCTCATCTTCGTCTTCAGTCAGGGTGTTCCTCAGGTGCTCCATACCCCTTTTATTCGTCAACATGTGTAAGATCACGGGGTAAAGCCTATGTTCATCCCTAGGGTTGTTATGGCTATTGATATGTAACTGCTACATGTTCTTTATGCCTATTAATGCATCATGTTCTATGTCGTTGCAATGCTTTGTTTACATATATGAGCTCTAGTTCTGTACAACATATGTTCTTAGTAGAGTTTCTGGTAACCGTGGTGATTAGCTTAACTCTACAAATGCTTCGATATAGTGTGTGTGAGCAAGGCGGTTGAGTATTCCTATGTAGTGACAGTATGTAGTGGGGAAAAGACCGAGCGAGCACGTAACCGTTGTGATAGCTAGTGAGGGCATCACCCATCTGTGTAGTAGATGCATATTCTTGTGAACCTAGATCCTAGGGAGGGAATGCTTATATATATCTCTACCTCCTATCTTGTGTTAACCTTTGCTATATTGTCTCAATCTCTGTTATTAGTTTAGTTTGTCTCTCTGCACAATACATACACTTAGTTTCGATAGTACGATTGGTATAAAGTGAGAGCCAGTAATCCACTTGTTCCACAGATTGATAAACCATGGGGGAATACTTTAAGGGAAAAACTACAACTAATCCGTGCACTTACGGTTCACGAATTGGCGTGCTAACTGCCGTCAACAAACACGCACATGTGAGCCGTTCCCCATCAACAAGGAGCAAGTCCCTCCGTTCTGATAAGAAGAAAATAAGGAAACATCCGCACATACATGAATATTAGCTGCCGTATCAACCCACCATTCAGGTGATTGACAAACTGAAAGAACTATAGGTAATAAATTATCATTCCCCAATGTTCCTCCAGCCTCGCTAATGACCATGTTGGCAGATTTCTTGCCACCTTTGCAATTCGAACACTTAGCAGCAAAGTGATTCAGACTCTCGCACACATAGTAAACTCCCTTCTTATTCTTCTTCTTCTTCTTGAAAGTGGTTGTTTGATTAGTCTTTGTTAGGTTCTATGGCAGCTTAAACTTCTTCTTCTTGTGGGAGAAAATGTTCTTCTGCACCAAGCTAGCACTAGATGATCCAACAATTCTATTTCCACGTGTGTCTTTTGCTCTCGCCTTCTCTTCAACATCAAGAGTTCCAATGAGACCAGCTATGCTGAACTCTTGTTTTAGCGAAGTAGCAAAGTCCTAAGAACGTGGCAACTTTGAGATAATACCTCCAGCCACAAACTTGTTAGGAAACACACATGGAACCTCTTTGCTATAGTTCTCAAAGTCTTTTGCCAGCGCATGAATCTCATGGGCCTGTTCTACTACAGAATGGTCTTCAACCATCATATAGTAAAGAACTATTCCATGATATACATCTCACTACCCGCATCAGCAACCCCAAACTTAGCATCTAGAGTTTCCCATAGTTCTTTGCCGCTTGACAACGAGAGGTACGTGGCCACAAGGTTTTTCGGAACAACACTTATTATGGCACCTCAAAATAGGTGATAGAGTCGGAGTGCCCGATCTTTCGGTGAGTGGAGATAAATTCGACTTGGTGGAAGTAGACCCTCACGATCCGACTACGACGAGCGAACCCGAAGCGCCAATGCAATCGCTGAACCAACTCCCGATGGTTACCAACCTCGCTGGTGCGAGATCAGCCTGATCACGAAGATCGATTCCTGTCCGCAATCGAAGAACGAACAAGAAAGAGAGGCGAGCAATCTAAATATCACTCGAAGGTGGAGTTCTGAATCACAAGGACAGCGCGTATTTGCGCGTGTTCAAGAGTAGCTAAAGCTAGATGTAAAACAAAACTCAAGTCATAAACAAAAAGGACTCGGACTAAATAAAGGGGGCGCAGCCCCTGGAGTCCGAAGGGGTCACGGCGCCCAACCCTAGGCGCCCCACCTGGGCTGCCCTGTTGGGCCATCTTCTTATTCCGATGGGCCTTCGTTCCTTAACAGCATGATGAAGTTTAAGTCTCTCGCACGGGCTCGAGTGATTGGCCCAACTGGAGGAGCAACTGTAGGCGCCTGAGGTGGAGGAGCAACTGGAGGCGCCTGAGGTGCTGCTGGTGTAGATGTACTCGTGGTGTCCTCATCATCCTCCCCTTCTTGAACTGAAGTCGTCCTCGACGGCAACTCCTCATCTTCGCCCACATACGGTTTCAAATCTGCAACATTAAAACTCGTGGAAACACCAAACTCCACAGGCAGGTCAAGGATATAAGCATTATCATTAATCTTGGTTAGCACTTTAAAAGGACCAGCAGCACGTGGCATCAATTTAGAATGACGTAAGGTAGGAAAACGATCCTTCCTCAAATGCAACCAAACCAGATCACCCGGTGCAAAAGTAACATGTTTTCTCCCTTTACTACCCGCAACCTGATATTTAGCATTAGCAGCAGCAATGTTTTGTTGAGTTTGCTCATGCAAGCTAATCATTTGATCAACATGTGCAGCGGCATCTATGTGTGGGGTGTCCTCGGCATTAAGTGCAAACAAATCAATAGGCGCCCGAGGAATATAACCATAAACAACTTGAAAAGGACACATCTTTGTAGAAGAATGCGTTGCATGATTATAAGCAAACTCAACATGAGGCAAGCAATCTTCCCAACGTTTCAAGTGTTTATCTAAAACAGCCCTAAGCATAGTGGACAAGGTTCGATTAACCACCTCAGTTTGTCCATCAGTCTGAGGGTGACAAGTGGTGCTAAACAGCAATTTAGTTCCCATTTTATTCCATAGTGATCTCCAAAAATGACTGAGAAACTTAGCATCACGATCAGAGACTATTGTATTTGGAATACCATGCAAACGAATAATCTCGCGAAAGAACAATTCAGCAATATTGCTAGCATCATCAGTCTTATGACAAGGTATAAAATGAGCCATTTTGGAGAAACGATCAACAACCACAAAAATACTGTCCCTCCCCTTCTTAGTTCTAGGCAATCCCAAAACAAAGTCCATAGAAATATCAAGCCAAGGGGAAGTAGGAACAGGCAAAGGCATGTACAAACCATGGTTGTTTAATCGTGACTTAGCTTTCTGGCAAGTAGTGCAGCGGGCAACAAGGCGCTCAACATCAGCGCGCATCCGGGGCCAAAAGAAGTGGGCAGCCAGAACTTCATGCGTCTTGTAGACGCCAAAGTGCCCCATGAGACCGCCTCCATGCGCTTCCTGTAACAACAAACGACGAACCGAGCTAGCTGGAACACACAGCTTGTTAGCGCGAAACAGGAACCCGTCCTGTATGTGAAATTTGCCCCATGGTTTGCCATGAATACAGTGGGCGAAAGCATCTTTAAAATCAGCATCATCCACATATTGATCCTTCACAGTTTGCAAGCCAAAGATTTTAAAATCTAACTGTGACAGCATGGTATAGCGACGAGACAAAGCATCAGCAATGACATTTTCCTTCCCGCTCTTGTGTTTAATAATGTAAGGGAAAGACTCAATGAATTCTACCCATTTAGCATGACGACGGTTCAGGTTTGTTTGGGTACGAATATGTTTTAAAGCCTCATGATCAGAATGAATTATAAACTCGCGATGCCAAAGGTAGTGCTGCCAAGTATGCAAAGTGCGCACTAAAGCATAAAGCTCCTTATCATAAGTAGAATAATTCAAGCTAGCACCACTTAATTTCTCGCTAAAGTAAGCAACCGGTTTTCCTTCTTGTAATAAAACAACACCTAGCCCAATACCGCTAGCATCGCATTCAAGCTCAAACACTTTAGTAAAATCAGGCAACTGCAAGAGAGGAGCATTGGTTAACTTATCTTTCAAGGTGCTGAACGCAACCTCTTGCGAATCACTCCAAGCAAAGGGAACATCCTTCTTTGTAAGCTCATGTAGAGGCGCTGCAATGGAGCTAAAATCACGAACAAACCGACGGTAGAAACCTGCAAGGCCAAGAAAGCTTTGAATTTGTGTAACCGTTGTCGGTGTAGGCCACTCCCGAATGGCATCAATCTTGCTGCTATCCACCTCAATGCCCTGTGGAGTAACAACATAGCCAAGAAATGAGACACGTTGTGTGCAAAACATGCATTTTTCGAGGTTAGCAAATAAATGGGCCGCACGCAATGCATCAAAAACAGCACGCAAATGTTCTAAATGCTCTTCCATAGACTTGCTGTAAATGAGGATATCATCAAAATAGACAACTACAAACAATCCTATGAAGGGCCTCAGAACTTCATTCATCAAACGCATAAATGTGCTAGGAGCATTTGTCAAACCAAACGGCATAACCAACCATTCGTATAACCCAAATTTCGTTTTAAAAGCCGTTTTCCATTCATCACCTAATTTCATGCGAATCTGATGGTAGCCACTACGCAAATCAATCTTAGTGAAAATAATGGCACCACTAAGCTCATCTAGCATATCATCAAGGCGTGGTATAGGGTATCGGTAGCGAATGGTAATGTTATTAATAGCACGACAGTCTACACACATACGCCATGAGCCATCTTTCTTTGGAACAAGTAACACAGGAACGGAGCAAGGGCTAAGAGACTCACGAATATAACCCTTGTCAAGCAACGCCTGTACCTGGCGCTGGATTTCCTTCGTCTCATCCGGATTTGTACGGTACGGTGCGCGGTTCGGAAGCTGTGCGCCGGGAATAAGGTCGATCTGGTGCTCAATGCCACGAAGTGGTGGAAGTCCCGGTGGCAAATCTTTTGGAAAGACATCAGCGTACTCCTGCAAAATGTTAGCAACCGCAGGGGGAATATCCAAAGATGGTGCATCATCAAGTGAAACGAGCACACTAGAGCATATAAGGGCATAGCATGGCAAAGGAGCATCGCGTAACTCATCAAAATCAGCACGTGTGGCAAGCAAAACAGGAGCATTCAACTTGATTTCAGAATTAAGAGATGTCGATGGTTCAAGTTGTTTAGCAGTTTTAGCAGCTCTAGCAAGATCATCTTTAAGAATTTGTTCAGGTGTCATTGGATGTATAATTATTTTCTGACCCTTAAACATGAAAGAATAGTGATTTGAACGACCATGATGCAAGCTATCAGTATCATATTGCCAAGGTCGCCCAAGTAACAGAGAGCATGCTTCCATGGGAATAACATCACAATCGACAAAATCAGAATAAGCACCCATGGAGAAAGGAACACGGACTGAGCGAGTAATTCTAATTTTCCCACCATCATTAAGCCATTGAATGTGATATGGATGTGGATGCTTACGAGTGGGTAAAGACAACTTTTCAACCAGCGTGGTACTCGCCAAATTGTTGCAGCTGCCGCTGTCGATGATGATGCGAATCGACCGCTCCTGCACAACACCCTTGGTATGGAAAAGAGTGTGTCGCTGATTCTTCTCGGACGGGGCAACCTGTGTACTAAGAACACGCTGCACAACAAGACTTTCATACCTATCGGCGTCGCCCGGGTTGACATGTACCTCCATAGCTGCATGGTCAGTGGCAAGCATCGCATGTCGAGTATCTTCAGAATCACTAGCGGAAGAGTACTCACCATCGTCACGAAGAAGCAAAGTGCGCTTGTTCGGACAGTCTCGAATCACATGGCCGAATCCTTTGCAACGATGACACTGAATATCCCGTGTACGGCCTGTGGGAGGGGCGGCGCCTGTGGAAGGGGCAGCGCTTGCAGGTTTTGCCGTTCGCTCGCGCGGTGTAGTGGTGGGCGTGGGTGGCGCAGGGAGAGCGGGTGCGGAGTTGGATGGCGAGCTTCTTCCTGCAAAAGAGTTAGAATATGTCTTCGAGCGGCGTCCCTGCACTTCACGTTCAGCTTTGCAAGCATATTCAAATAATGTTGTCATATCTGTGTAGTCCTTATAATCAAGTATATCCTGAATTTCGCGGTTCAAACCACCACGAAAACGTGCCATAGCAGCGTCGTTTTCCTCCAATAACCCACAACGAATCATTCCTATTTGTAATTCCTGGAAATATTCCTCAACAGATTTGGAACCTTGCTGAAAACGTTGCATTTTATTAAGCAAATCATGAGCATAATAAGAAGGCACAAATCTGTGGCGCATAGCAGTTTTTAATTGCTCCCAAGTGGTTGGAATGGTATTGGGATGTTTGTGTTTATATTCACGCCACCAAATTAAAGCAAAATCAGTAAATTCACTAATAGCAGCTTTAACTTGAGAATTAGCAAGAATATCATGGCATGAAAATTTCTGTTCAACTTCTAATTCCCAATCAAGATATGCAGCAGGATCATATTTGCCATTAAAAGGTGGAATTTTAAATTTAATCTTGGAAAAGGAATCATTACCACCGGGACGGCGTGGCACGCGGCGGGCACGGCCTCGGCGGTCGCCATCATCCTGGTCCGAGTCACCACCATAACCCTGCTGCAACTCTGCGACTGTTGTGTGCAATGCATCGAGTCTTGCCACAACTGAATCGAGTGTGGCCTTAGCGGCCGTCTGTGCAAGGTCGAGCTGATCACACCGCTCGGTCGTCGAGGAGATCGTCGAGTCCAGCCGTTCATGAATCATCTGAATGTCGGTAACAAGCCCTTCAACTTGCGCTCGTATGCCCTGCAGCTGGTTAGCCCCCGCGTCGACATCATCTGCCATGGTTAGTGCAAATACAAGAACAAAAGCGACGACAAAACAGGGGTGTAACAGCTCACAAGGCGCTCACACTAGTGCTGTTATCAAATTCTTATCCGTTCTTACCACGCACACAGGGGCGAACTGCAACCAACCGGTGGAACTCGTGAAAGATTGGAGGAGCGATTGCCTGGAGAAACAAAAGCTGCTCGTCGTAGAACTATGTGGATTTTTGGGAAGGCTGCACTCAAATGAAGGATTAGCACAATCAAACAATAATGCAAAGTTGAATTATAGTGCCAAACACGTAACAAGGGTTGCTGGAACAAGTGAAAACGAAAGAACAGAGGCAAAGGTGGAGAGGGCGCACCTCTCTTTTTCTTTTTCTTTTTTCTGTTTTTTTTTTTACAGAGGGTGCCCCAAAACTGATAATATGAACACAGAGGAGCTCAAATATCAAATTGCGGCACACACTTTTTCCGAAAGTACAGGGGTATTCCGGTAAAAAAAAGAGGGATATGGATATGAAAAGTTGGCACGGGATGCGTGGGGAAGGGCGTGGTATGCGTGGGGGGGGGGTTACGGAGTTGCCCCGGAGGGTCGTGACCCAGGGGGATTCACAGCGCGCGCAAGGAGTTTCCACCGAAACAAAACCGGATCACCTTCCTTCTCCCTGTTGGACTCTTTTTTTTCGCTTCTTTCCTTTTTTTTTGCACTCTCCTTTTTTTTTCTGATTGCTTTCTATCTTTCTTTTTTTTTTGGATAGGGGAGGGGGCGATCGGAGGGGTGGGATGGCGCGGCGCGGTTGTCGCGAAGGGGGGCAGTGGGCGTGGCGTGGTAGGGTTGGCGAGCAGCGGAACGGCGGCGGCGGCGGAAACTAGGGTTAGAGGAAAAACGAGAAACAAGAGATTAAACACAAGTAACCAGCAACAATTGAACGAGTAGGCACACAAATTCAACAAAGACACTTATTGAAAGAATGTGCGAGGCTAAACGGTTGCTGGGATAAGGATCTAACCTGAAAAAATTTCTTTTGGTTTTTGTGGACTGTAGGAAGGGAAAAACACTCGGTAAAACTCACCGATCAACCTGGAAAGCTGATACCACTTGATAGAGTCGGAGTGCCCGATCTTTCGGTGAGTGGAGATAAATTCGACTTGGTGGAAGTAGACCCTCACGATCCGACTACGACGAGCGAACCCGAAGCGCCAATGCAATCGCTGAACCAACTCCCGATGGTTACCAACCTCGCTGGTGCGAGATCAGCCTGATCACGAAGATCGATTCCTGTCCGCAATCGAAGAACGAACAAGAAAGAGAGGCGAGCAATCTAAATATCACTCGAAGGTGGAGTTCTGAATCACAAGGACAGCGCGTATTTGCGCGTGTTCAAGAGTAGCTAAAGCTAGATGTAAAACAAAACTCAAGTCGTAAACAAAAAGGACTCGGACTAAATAAAGGGGGCGCAGCCCCTAGAGTCCGAAGGGGTCACGGCGCCCAACCCTAGGCGCCCCACCTGGGCTGCCCTGTTAGGCCATCTTCTTATTCCGATGGGCCTTCGTTCCTTAACAGCATGATGAAGTTTAAGTCTCTCGCACGGGCTCGAGTGATTGGCCCAACTGGAGGAGCAACTGTAGGCGCCTGAGGTGGAGGAGCAACTGGAGGCGCCTGAGGTGCTGCTGGTGTAGATGTACTCGTGGTGTCCTCATCAATAGGTTATCAGTCGAGTCGAACGCGTTTTGCGAGACATGCTCAGGCTTTCCTTGTATGACATACATAATGTTCATCGCTATCAACCACAACATAACCTTCTCGCGCCAACGCTTGTAGTTTGAACCATCGAACACACCCGGTTTGATAGATGCAACAAAACTAGCTACCGAAAGCCTATCAACATAATTAGGTTTTTCGATTGTTAAATATTTAGGCACAATTTGGTATATTTTGATTCTAAAATTAAACATGTAAAACATTAAAATTATCATGACTAAAGTGAGTGAAATAGAATAGGTGCACGTGTTCATGTTTAACACTAACATAAGCATGAACAAAATAACACACATAGGTTTCAGTTTGTACCCTTGGGTGGGGCCAGTTCCGGAGGAACCGGATGCGCTGTTATCACCTAGATTAGTCATACTAATCATGGAGTGACCTCAGTCGATGTAGTCGTACAAGCCGATGCTAGAAGAGGTACGCAGTGCAATCCCTCGAATGGCACCAGGAAGTAGATGAAGTCCCTCCTCAATTACTCATGTGGGACTAATCACATAACTCCCTAGCATTTATTAGTGGGCGTTAATTCTTTTAATTGAATTGTTGAATAATTGGGCCAACCCTGTATATTCCAACACCTAATAGGTATAGTTAGGTCTTGCAATCTGACCTGAAACTGTCCAACTGCTGGCTAAATGCCATGATGCTAATAGAGTCCAACTGCCGTCTTGCAAATCGGTGATGGGTTCATAAATAATTTCAGGGAGATATAGGTGGCCTTTTAGTTTGATGCAAATCTCATATGAACACATCCTCTGTGCTTGTCTCGGAAAGTGGGGCCCCGAGTTATCCTGTTCATCTTGAAGGTCGTCTTGCTGGGCGTCAGTGTCTGCCAGCCTGGAAAAACCACAAAATTGCATCTTACAGCAACTGTAGTCATCTCTCGTAGGTTGTAGTCCTTGTTACATGGCACATGCTAGGTTTGAGAGTCGAGATCGTATAGGCTCATCATATCCAATTCAAAATATTTCTGCGATTTTATATGGGGAGGGATTAAAAACAAACCAAACCTACCTGTTAACATTGATAGTTGAAAGTTTTTTTAGAATGTTATGCCAATAGGAAACTCCAAAATAAGATGATATAGCGAGCCGTGATAGGAAGAGGTGAAGAGCCTAGCTCAACTGTGTTGGGTGGGAGGACTGGCTGCGTATCCTAACTGCTCACCACTCATGTTGAAATCCTAAAATACTCCTTTAACTCGAATTTGAATTCTTATTTCCTTTCTTAATGAAAAAACCACATATTATCTTAGGTTGGATCTCATTTTTAAGATGATATCACAATCACCAATATACTAAAACATTGATGTGAAAAACATAGGAATCTACTAGAGGAGCGGATCCAGCGTGGGAGCTGGAGCCCCACTACTCACATGCAGCTCATGGAGCGCTCCTAAAGCAAAATGAGGAGAGCCCCCCTACTCCCTTGCCCACCACAAAAAAAAAATTCAGCCATGGGCCGATGAAAAGGAGGAAGAAGAAAATGGGGAGAAAGAAGATGGGAAAGGGAGGAGGAAGGAAGAAGAAGGAGATTTGCAAAAAAAAAAGGAAGAAGGAGGGAAAACTCAGCCCCCAATACGAAGTTATGGATCCGTCCCCTGCTCTTGGTATTTGACCATATGATTAAGGTTTGTCACCCTTGACTTGTCCAAAACATAAGCATATGTGATTGGAATTTTTCTTTAGCACACTGCAAGTTCATTTCCTGTAGGGATTATTTGTGCTCTATAGAAGTCATGAAATCACTAAATCCTAGGTACCAATGGAGCCTCAGCATCGTGCTAATTGATGCAAGAGTGTAACTATCAAAAGTCCCCGTCCCCCGTGTCACCTCTCTCAGGTGGCACGGGCGGATCTCCGCCGCCGCCTCACTAGGCCTCATCTCCTCCCGCCCCATGGCCTCGCTGCCACTAGAGAGACTAGTCGGAAGCCCGTAGAGGCTCGAGGAGGGCGGTGGTGAGGAGTCTCACCTTCCCCACTCCTCTTCCCCTCCCTTGGTGGCACGCCCTCTCCTACTCGCTCCGGCGGTGGGCGGCTGCCATGGACTGTAAGCGTCCTGATCCGTGTCTTCTTCGTCCGGATCCGGCATCTCCACCTGTTGATGTGGTGATTCCCCGGCCAGATCCAGGGGTTGGAGCTGGCGTGTGGATTTGTGGCCAGACCCGCAGGGTTGCTTCTGACGCTAGGTGCGGCGGTGGGCAGTTCTTGCGCCTGGGGCAATGACAAATGCTGCAAGTGACGTGGAGTGGAGGCGCGGTGTGTCGGCATCCATGTGGGGGTGCGGTGGCATCCATGGGGTGGCGCAAGGGCGGGCAAGTGGCCTATGGCGTGCAGCTGTGGCAGTGTACGTGAACGGCGCGTGGCCTGGGGCGTGCGTGGTGCCAGCTGATAGGCGTTCGACGCTACTGTCCTGTTGATGGCCGGGTTCATCGTCGGCGCGTCTCAGTGGTGGCCTAAGGGGCAGATCTTTTCATCTTCACGACGGGCCTTCTAGTGGGCTGGCTCTGGCATAGGTGCCGACGTCCTTGGCAGCAGTTTGGTGATTTTGTACATACCGATGGTACCTTGGTGAGGCTGATGATGGTGGTAACGCATGGTATGGGACGTGCTTCATCATCTTTGGAGGCTATGTTGTGGTGTGTGCAGTGATGGTGGTGCAGGGATGTTCAAGCCTGAGTTGGTAGAGGCGTGGTATGGGACACTCCTCATGTGAGAAGGTTGCACTTTGATAAGGATGGTGTGCTGCTATGGCGGCACAGTGGCTTGCGTTGGTTCTAGTGGTGGTGCTGTGGTATGGGGCGCACTTCTTCGATGAAAGCTGCAATGGTCATTGTGCTGCGATGGAGGCATGACTGTTTATGTTGCTTGGCGATGGCGTGGAATGGGACACGCTTGGGCGACTTTGGGGCAGCAGCTAGGTGAAAGCTATTGTTCATTGACCCAACAGACTGACAATGGTGATGCCTTTGGACGCCGTATTCCTCTTGTAAGGCGTCTGTCATGGCTGCACCCCTTGTGTCTTGGGTTCTTCATGGTGAAAACCTTATCCGTGTAGGACAGGCGGCGTCGTGCTCTCCTTGGAGACATCATTTTGGAAGTTCTCAGGTCTACTCTGCTCTGTGTTAGCCATGGAAATTGGTTTTGTCTATCTAGTGGTTCGTGGTCATGGCCTTAATTAGCAAGCTGATGAAGAAGTCTGATGAAGAAGTATTTCTCATTGTTCGGAATTGGCCAAGCTCTAATAGTACTCTTGCTCTACTTGGTGTGAAGATGTATCACCAGAAATCGACTTTACGAAGCAAGCTACGAAGGATAACTACTCGAACTGCAATTTGGAGGGATCCTTTTCTTTTTTGTTTTAGGCTACATGTTGCTTACATGTGCTGGCATTGTAGTAGTGGCTACCTTTTGTAATAATTGTGGTATGATGTATCCCCTTTTGTGGATGTATAAAGTCGAATTTTTATCCATTATATAAAAAACCAATGGAACCTCGGGCCTGCTACATGACCAAACCAAAAGATGTCCCAGCCTCTTGATCTCTTAGCATTGAAGGTATAACCATAGAAAAAAAGCTCAACGTGTTATTGATACGGTGAGGCTGACGAGTATTTCGCAGAATATAGTCCGTAGGTTTGTTTTCTCTAATCGGTTCGGACGGTTTGTTCGAATTTTTGTTATATGGGTACAACCTCTTATTTGAAATACAAGTTTAGCTAAAAAAATACAAAAGGCGTCGGGCTTGTAGCCTGGTAGTGGTTGCTTCAAGGGTGGAGGCACACCGACGGGGGCTCGAAACGCCGTCCCGCACCAGCATCCTCAAAAAACCACGCAAGGGTGTGCTGATTAAAAAAAATACAAAAAACTTCCATTACTAGATTCATCGTAAAAATATTTTAATAATACATAATTGTGTTTTATAAAATATTATATATATTATTAGTTAAATTACCATATGTAACATCAATGTTCAATGTTCTAATGGAGTTATATTAGGATTAGGATCGAAGGGAGTACCTGATACGATGAAGATTTCCCAAGGTCGCAAGCAAGTCCAATTCTCTTTTAGTTGCCAAGTCAGTCAGGGTCAGGGCCTTATATTCCAGCGTTTATTTGTTTATTTGTTTGTTTGCTTATTACAAGTCCAAGCTTGCAGGATTCAAAGGAGGCAAAAGCTGTTCTCAAGTCACGTTGACACAGTATGCATTTGGGGGAGTTGGGGCATCATGCTGTTTCACTGTGTCAGAAGATCCACATCCTTAAGTCACGTTGACACAGTAGTTGATCTATAAGAGCAAATAGATGTATGCAATGACGTGTGGAATCTGCACTACATATTTTGTCTTTGCCAGCAACAAACCTACAAGCTACCGGCCCTTCTCCATTCTCCAACTAAGTTATTTGTAAAATCCATTCAAGAACCTATTTTTCATTTAAACCTTTAAGAGCTTGTTAGGACAATTTATTTTTTCTCTTCATCAATCTTTTCAGATACGAAGGGGAACGGATTATCCAAACTAGCCGTAAAATAGTGTCATACAACCATTTTTTTTTAGTTGTAACGTTTTTCCCGATTTTGTCATACATTTATTATTTTTGGACGCCACGAGTGAATTTTGTTGTATCTGCGGGTGGAATTCGCGCCTTATCCCCTCGACGAGGGCCCGACACCTCGTAGAGTACCCAGAATACCCCTCAATCGAGCAAAGCAGATCGAACCGGACCTACTGCGGCACCGGCTGGCGGCTGCAGCCACGTCCGGACGTCCCCGCCGCCGGCCGGCAGCCAGCTTGCAGGGAACCCGCCGCCCCGCTCTGCTCCCCCTTCCTGCCCATCCTTGGCTGCTGGGACAACGCGCCGCTGGGCCCTGACCGGCCTTCGTCTCCGTTCGTCAGAGGCGTGTGCTAGATCCCAACCAACAGAGTGCCAGACTGCCAGGGGTATCTTCGGCACATCACAAAGGACAAGAAGAGCCTTCCCCCTTTTCCCTTTCGCCCTTTCCGCGCTGCAACCGCCAAATTCTTCTTCCGAGCCCAGCTCTCTCTAACTTCTCTTCCTCCAGCCGCCAGAAAGCTGGATTCTTTGTGAGCTCGTGCTACTGATTGGGCGGGTGACGGCGGCCTAATCGGTTTCTTGATTCTCAGGCCGGCTGGCTGTCGTTTGACTCCTGCGATTGCAGGAGCGCCCGGCTTTTCTTCTTCCTTCCTACTCGGGCTATCCGTTCCTGGGCTGGTTCGGATTGGGAGGAGGAGAGGAGATGATGCGGCGCTGCTTCTCGGAGCTGGCCGGCCGGCGGCGGTCGGATCGCGTGGTGAGTCTCCTTTCGCTTCTGCGGGACGCGCTTCTGATCCGATCCTGATGCTGGGTTTGTTATGCTTGATACTCCTTTCAGCTGTGACACTATCGTGCATTTCCACACGTTTTTTCGTTGTTTTTTACTTGGTAATATTGGATTGAGTCGCTTAATTGGTGCTATTGTTTGGAGTGCAAGCTAATTTCCCCTAATTTTTTGGTACAACTATTCCTGTGTTTAGATGTGTGTGTAGGATGCATGCCATACCTGTTACTTTTAGTCATGCTTTCTCTCCCTGATTCAGGAGAAAAAACAGCTAGATCTTGGTTGCATAACGACCAGTGATTGAAACTCTGGCTTTGGAACTCATATTTTGCCCAAGTTTAGGGAAATTGTTGCCAGAAATGAAAAGTCGTACCAGAAAACTTAACTAGAAGGATTATATCTGTAAACTGTTTTTCCCCATATGTCACTGCATTGAAAAAGGGGGAAAACTAGTCTCATTCCTGACTATATGATTTAGGGGTAAGAAATCATTTGAGAGATACTCCCTCCATTTCTTTTTATGAACCATATTAGGATTTGGAAATGTTATAAGAAATGTATTTTTACCATTGGTTTCTCTTACAACATATCATCAGTTGCTATAAAATCAATATCATATTAAAAGATTTGTGAAATCCGTATCTATTGATATAACTTTCATACACTAAGCATGCATATTCTCCCTCTGATTCCAAATGTAAGCCGTTTAGGACATCAACACAGCCTCCAATATCACACTCTGAATTAGTTTTTTCGAAAAATGTGTATCATAAATATATGAAGTTGTATATATTATGGAATTATTTTTTCATGATGAATCTAGGAACACCGCGTGCTGTCAATCTAAATAATTTTTTACATATTGATGGGCCAAACAAGCAAAGTTTAACTGACTAAAACCTACATCTGGAATTGGAGGAAGCAATTTGATTAATGCTAGTCAAAATTATGAATTTTGACCTTTTCAAATCCAAATATGCCCTATAAAAAGAAACGAATGGAGTACTAGATAGACCATTAAATATTGCCAGTTGTTGGTCAGATGATTTCAGCATACTATGTTCTTTTACATATCTCAGTTAGGCTGCTTGAGAGTTGAGACTACATGTTTTTTCATAATAATTTATAGGTCCAGTTTGTGCCTCAAAGTTTGAAGTACACTTAATTTCTGTTCAGTTGGGTTTTTTAGTTATCAAGTGTTGCTCCAAGACTTTATCTGAATGTTGGACGGAGTGACTAGCAATCTATTGTATGATTCTGTTCCTTAATATTTAGGTTTTCATTAAGATGTGATGTAAAGTTAAGGCAAAAACTTATTAATTGTTATTGCAAATGAAATAAGTTTCTTTCTTAGGCAACTTGGAACACCCTCAAGGACTAACTAGGTAGATCAATGGATTTTTATTTTCTCTGATGATGAAGTTCTTGATAACTTAATTCTTTTCTCTGTTTTTTGTTTTGTTTTTGGACACTTATAAATGTCAGCGAATTTGCAGGTTGATACTATGAAGGTAGGACTCCAATATCTGGCCGACGCTTCCTCTTCAACAAGAGTTATTGACAGACAGAGGTGCTCAGTTACGTATGCAACGTCCTGTGCTACGGATCCAGATATTCTATCAAGAGAAACATCATCATCAGAAATGCTTGTTGATTCATTTGGGAGGTTCCACAATTACTTGAGGATCTCCTTGACTGAGCGCTGTAATCTGAGGTGCCAATACTGTATGCCTGCTGAAGGAGTCGAACTAACACCAAAGTCGGAGCTTCTATCACATGATGAGATAATTCGAATTGCTGACCTCTTTGTTACCTCTGGTGTGGATAAGATTCGATTAACTGGTGGAGAGCCTACCATAAGAAAAGATATCGAAGACATTTGCTTACATCTCTCTGGTTTGAAGGGGCTAAAAACACTAGCAATGACCACAAATGGAATTGTCCTTTCTAAGAAACTCCCCAAATTGAAAGAATGTGGCCTCAATGCCTTAAATATAAGTTTAGATACACTAGTACCTGCAAAGTTTGAGTTCATGACAAGGCGTAAAGGGCACTCAAAGGTCATGGAATCAATAGATGCTGCTGTAGAACTTGGATATAACCCTGTGAAGGTATTTAGTTTTTTGTACACTACAATTTTTGTGCTGGCATATGTAGTTGAATGTTTCTTTTGTCACGGCAACATATTCTTAAAAACTAGAATATAGTATTTAGTTTCTGATAATTTTCTCCACTTCTTCTATATGCCAGGTCAATTGTGTTATCATGCGTGGCATGAATGATGATGAGATCTGTAATTTTGTTGAACTGACGAGACACAAGCCCATCAATGTGAGATTTATTGAGTTTATGCCATTCGATGGTAATGTTTGGAATGTGAAGAAACTAGTTCCTTATGCAGAGATGTTGGACAAAGTGGTAAGGTACACCTCTGAAAAGTGCACTATTATGTTCTTCCACTAGCATCTATCTACGGAATTATGTACTGAATCTTTTCTTTATATATTTTATGATGTAAGCTACTAGTTTTTTTTTTCTTAATACTTTTTACAAAATAGTAACTTATTTCATTGGCATCCATTTGAACCAGCGGCAAAGTTATAAAGGTGTGGAGAGACTTCAAGATCACCCTACAGACACTGCAAAGAATTTCAGGATTGATGGACATGTTGGGACAATTTCATTTATTACATCAATGACAGAGCATTTTTGTGCTGGATGCAATAGATTACGGCTATTGGCTGATGGAAACTTCAAGGTGTGCTTGTTTGGCCCCTCAGAGGTATGCTGAACTGCTTACTTGGCTAAAGCATAATGTCTCTTATTTTCTTTCTCAAGTGATTTGCTAATGCATTACACTTTCTGGGTTTAATAATATACAAGTATCAGTAAACAGATCCAACCAAAGTTAAAGAGTTTGACATGCTTGAGTAGTTCATGGTCATGTTGTTTTCCATGAAAAAGTAGTGGTTATGGTATTGCACCATAGATCTAGTGTTATGGTCCCTTGATTTCAGTTAGTTGCGATGATAATATGCCTTCCGATATTTCTAGGCCTTGTGTAATTTGGAAAATGAACCACTGAATTAAATGTTGAACTCACTTTTTCATCTTCATACTCGATTGAAATTAATTTTCTACTTGCTGGCCTTGTGATTGTTGGTTTGCGTTAGAATTGATACAACTTATTGGGTGTTATGTTTCATTCTGGCTATGCAATCTTAAGTAATGATAATGATTATTCTTCTGCCTGCAATAGAGACATATTTATTTGGAGAACTATCTTCAAAATTTTTCTTGTGTTGAAGCAATTCCAAACATAATGCTTCCTTTGTGCCCAGCTATCGTTTGATCTGAATTTGTTCAAGTGAGCAAATGCATCAACCTGATTTGTTAGCTATTTCTTTTTCTTTTGTTCTCAAAATTAGCTTTTACAGAGATAATTTAAAAAAGTTTGTTAGGTATAGCATGTTTGAGGATGAATTCCTGTAGATCAGTCAAGTCAAATTTCTATGTTTTTTAAAAGAAGTTAAATATCCCTCTCAAGTTTATTTCCTTCTCATTGACTATGTTGGACAAGATTGGACAAAAGGAGAAATGGATGTTCCTTAGTCCTTACAGTATAAAAACATTTGACTAGTTATCCTGATTTATACAGGTGAGTTTGAGAGAGCCCATCCGTGCTGGTGTAGATGACGCTGGACTAAAGGAGATAGTTGGTGCTGCGGTATGTAGACAAACTTACTAGGTTACTAGTGCCTTTATATGAAAGAATTACCTGCTTTCCATTTTTTTAAATCTGAACTTGCCTTGCTTATTTCTGGCCGCTTATTTTTGAGTGTAAGTCTGCACTATTCCCTTCTCAGTTATATGCTTTTCCATAAATATTTTTTTTCCTCGAACTACACAGGAGAGCTGCGTGTCATTTCATTAAGAAGGAAAAGCACAAAAGGACCGGTTAGAGCCGGACCCAAGTACAGGACTCACACCACACACACACATAACAAAAGCTCACAGACTTGCCACAGGGAGCTTATCACAAAAACGACCTAGCTAAACACCACAGCCTAAACACATTTCCATAAATATGAACTTACTGAAAGTTACAAGATTGCCTTCTATTCAATGTTGAAGGTGTTCCTTTTCTGGATTTCGTGTAGTTTACCTGGGATATTTCTTGCAAGTTTGATTAATAATTGGAGCCCAAAATTGTTATGTTTGCATACTAACCTCATGTATATGGCATTTAATGGCCCTACTTCCATGTGTTCAGGTCAAAAGGAAGAAAGCTAAACATGCTGGGATGTTTGATATTGCCAAGACAGCGAATAGACCAATGATACATATAGGTGGCTGAGGTATGCTGTCTCAACATTTGTACATTTTGCTACATTGACTGTGGAAATAGGTCAGTACTATCTCATATAACCATAGCATTCCTTGTGTCCAATAAATTTTGTGTTCTCAACCTTGGATGGAGTCTTCAGTTCCTTGTATGTTCAGTTTGACTAGAATTTTGAGCTGGACTAAAAAATTAAATATGTCATATGTATCTTGCCGGAATGATCCCAACTTATTGTACATTGGAAAGAGTTATTATAAAATTTTGCTGCTGTGAATGTGTCGAGATGCTAGTAAAGTACATGCTACATTCTTTGAACTATTCTATGAAACTATTGCTCGTTTAAACGTCATGGATTTTCTTAGTGCTGTTAAAGATATTTTGATTTGGAATCTGGTGATTTTAAATGCTCGAAATTTGATTCTCACAATGCAGAACTATCTCCTGAAATGAGACTCAAAATGAATTATCAACTCAACTGCTGGTCGCCAGACTACACGAATAAGTTCTGTGATGGAATGGAGCCACTGAAAAAGCAAGCCAGCTGTGAAAATATAGATACCTATACTTGAACAGCATTTCAGGACCTCACTCTTTCAGTCTTCACGTCATCACGTGCCAAAGTTCTTTGGTTGTGTGTTTTATGCTCAAAATATCAAGTTGTGTTACTATTATGTTGTAACCTCTTACTACTGAGTTACCTACGCTGTCTTACTGCTGGCTCAATATTATTACAACTGAAATCACGAGTTCAATCACACAGAATCAATGTTTCTTTCTTTTTGGAAACAAGCATAAGAACGATCAAACGAATTATACTACCTCTCTGAAGGAAGTTCGATTGTATAACTTTGAACACAAGAAGACCCATATAAATTCCAAGAAATAAGAATGTAATGAGGAACTTGATGGACCAAAAGTTAGGCAGATAAAGCAATCGTGCATTTCACGAGTTTAACTAAGGGAGTATATACTTATTTATAAGGGTTGATGGTATCCTCCATTGCTAAGGTATGTTTGGCATTATTGATACCACAATTCCCGAAGTTATTAGGCATTAGATTTTTTCATGTGTTGCTATATGGACATGAGGAATTAATAGCTTTCATGTGTTGCTATATGCACATGAGGAATTAATAGCGTGCATTAGGTTTTTCTATATGTTGCTATTTTTACTGTAAAAGTTAGGTTTCAATTATATAAACTACACATGGCAATTCTAGGAAAGGTAAACGCGTAATGTAAAGTACAATATAAAATGTGGAAGGTAAATGAGCTAGAGAAGCCAAACTGCCAGTACGGTGATTTTTACTAAGGTATTGAAAAGTAAAGCTTTCCACTAGTTCTCGTTGTTGGAGCCCCTCTTAAGGAAATGCTCGCGAAAGGGAATAAGCTCCTCAGTCAAGTAACTTTGTAGGATAGCCGACGGGCCTTCCTCACGCACAAGTGGGTCTACGCCTAGCTTTTCCCGGATGTTCCTTGCTGCTCTTCACTTGGTAGAGCTTCGGAAAAATGCTAAGGCCATCTCCTTCCTTGTACGTGCACCAGCAACCACTCCACAAATGCGGTTGGAGGGTCTCATAGAGATGAGAGCATTGCATTCCTGTTGAATCCTTTGTCTTATCGAGAGCATATTATCCTTCCTTGATTTCCAGCATGGTGCCGTATGGGTTCTCTCGATGCTTATATCTTAGGCTTGGAAACACTAGCGCAGAGTCATTTCTTGTGTTAACCAATTTATGGCCCCTGAAATCCACTCCAGTGCTAGGGTCATTGCCCGTATGCATCTGGTATTTGGGAAGCTAATCCGACTAGACTACCATTCCCTCGGAAGATTTCTAGCACAGTTCTCTTGAACACATGCAGATCTATTTGGAGCATCATCTTCCAGTACCTCCTCAAGCTGTTGGACTCCGGTTATCATGGATTCTTGGCATGAGCAACTCTTCTCTATTCCAAGGTCAAGACCGATTGTTCTTTGTTGTTCGGGAGAAGAGGATGCACAGCTCCTGGAGCTAGGACATCAACGATAGAGATGTTGAGGTGGTGGAATTTACTTTGCATTCATTCGTCGATGACATTTGACAGCCTATTCCTTGGGAGGCAGCTCTAGAGTTCTAGAATAAGATCATCTTGTTTAGACCTGGCAAGGGCATTGTTGTACAAGAGCATGCTATTTGTGGCTTGCCTAACCTAAAGGGAAATCACATTTACTTTCTCCTAGGAATTGATCAGCATGATGAAGAGTCGCATTACTAGCTTTACCAGCAGGGACTAAGAAATGTGGCTGGTGTCAACAATGATCCTGCAATCCACATTACGCAGGTTCATGGGAACTGGATTTGGTCGCGAGGAACATGGTTGTTGCCTAGCTATGAGTAGATCAGTGATCTTTCATTTTGTAACAGCTGTGCCGCTCGTTGTATTATCGGACCACGCATTTGTATATATAGTACCAATATCTATATTATTAGTGTTTCTCAATTATGCAGCATATCTGAATTCTGAATGGTGAATGTGTTGGAATCAAATTGAAAGTAGATTAAACAAAAGCAGTATAATCAGATGGCATGTCATAGCCATTCATCACTACAAAGTTCATAATTATCGTTCTTACTTATCATAATTTCCAGATAGTACCATCCGCTACCAAAATCAAAGCACGATCCCACCTCTCAACCATCTACCTCAGCAATAACAATAAACATCACAGCAGCAACAAGCAGCAAACATCACAACAGCAACAGGTCTCATAAGATGGCATGTTATAGCCATTCATCATTACAAAGTTCATAATCATCATTAATAGCTATCATAATTTACCAGATAGTATCATCAGCTACCAAAATACAAGCATGATCCCACCTCTCTGCCATCTACCTAGCAATAACACCAAACATCACATTATGCCTCATCATCGTCCTTGAATGACCTTCTATATGAGGTCTCCAGCAGTGATTGCTTGACCTTCTTCACCACATTGGTAGCCTGATCCAGGTGTCCCTTCACCTTCTACAGCTTAGCGGCGGTCGCTTCAAGCTCCATGTTAGCCTTTGCGCATTCTTCCTTCCACATCCTTGCATCGTTTTCAGCTTTCAAATTCCTATTATCATTTCCCATTTTTAGGTGAGACATCACTGCATCGTGTCTATTTTTTGTCTCCGTGTTCATCAGCTCATTGGTTGTATCCCCAAAGTATCCTCGCTTCATTATGTGAATATCATAGATTTTGTCATTGGCCTCCTTCTTAGCAATTTCCATTCTTCTTCCCACAACCTTACTTTCTCTTCAACTTTTTGCTTCATCTTCATCAGCTTGACCAGAATACCTTTAGTCCTAGCATCCCATTGAGGATCAACCCACTTAAACGGCATGCATTTAACCCCTTCACGCTGCTGACACCGATTACGTTCATACAATTCACCATTTACAACACTAACATCAAGAGTACAAGGAAGATTAGTTTATTAGAATTGAAACAAGTTATCATTTACCTCATAGCAGGATGCATACCGGCGCCCAGGGTTGTCAAATGTCCAATCATACTTCACATGGAGAGGAAATCCGTGCTTGCACCTGTTTTCAGGATGCACAACGATAACATCAGGCGACGACGATCTAGTACTATTAGTGACTCCAGGTTCATCTAGAAGCTAATAAAATACAAGAACCTATCAAATTATAAACTAGTTGCATCACCAAAGTCATCGTAACTTGAAATTAATGTTTAGCTTTGCACTTCATAAACTATAGCCTATCAACTTCTAACACCAATCAGAATGCAAATCTAAGGGTACGATGAAATTGAAATCTAGTCTCTTCAACCCAGACTCCCAAATCCAGAAATGCCCTTCCCTAGGACGATAGGGGAAAGTAGCACCACATATCAGGGGTCTGACCTGACCGTACATCCTCCTCCTCCTACCGCCGCTAGGAGCCACCATTCCCACCGCTGGCCGTTGCAAATCCGTGCACCGACACTAGCTCTAGTCTTTGCCACAACCAACAGAGCGTGGTGCCAACGAGTCTATTGCAATAGCGTACGCCGTGTCGAGAAATGAGAAATATCTAGCTAATGCTTGGGCCTGCAACTGACATGTGGACAACACTTATTAGAAGCAAGATGTATAAAATTTATCCTATCTAAATAACATGCATAGTTCATGTCTTAGTGGTAGTATTGTCTCAGCACAATCAAGAGATCACTGGTTCAAGCCTTGCTATGGACATTCATTCCTTTTAATTTTCCTTCCCTTTTTTCATCTCAGACTAACATAACTTACAAAAACTTCTACCACCAAGTCACCTGAAACTTACATGTGGGACTCGGTTGCGGTAATGAATTCCCATTCGATCGGTAACAGGTTCGACCCATGGGAGGAGCACGTTTTTCCATTTCATTTTATTGTCCTATTTATCAACTTAAACTTACATGTGGGACCCTCGTTGGTTTATGACATTTTCATGGACATTATATCGTCACAAAACTACCATGAAACAGCGCGTGACATTTTTTTTGCTTGGGTGACAACTTTTATGGCGTTCCATAACTTTATCACTAAATTTGCTTAGATGTGAAACTTTGTGACATTTTCAGCCAGAAATATCATAGATCTATGATGAGAATAAATGTGTCATAAAATTTTCATCATAGATCTACACATTTCTTGTGGTGTTGCTTGATTTTGTTAGTAAGATTAGTATAAAGTGAGAGTTTGCAATCCACTTGTTGCACGGATTGATAAATCTTGGGGGAATACTCTAAGGGAAAAACTACAACTGATCCGTGCACTTGTGGTCCACCAATTGGTGCGCTAACTGCCGTCAATAGAACGTTGTTGAGCTGGCGTTCCCAACACAGCCTCGTGCGATGTCCAGGAAGATTCCCGCTGGTGGTAGACCCGATCATCGGGCCTAAGCGCCTCTCCAAGGTGCTGATGGACGGCGGGAGCACCCTCAACATCCTCTATGTCGACACTTGCAACTCCATGAAGATAAGTCGGGAGCGCATCCGGCCGATTGGAGCACCCTTCCACAGTGTGATCCCGGGGAAGCAAGCCATCCCACTCGGGTAGATCGACCTGCTCGTGACGTTCGGAGATAGGTCAAACTTTCGGACAGAGACCCTCACGTTCAAGGTGGTATACTTTAGCGGATCTTATCGCGCCATCCTCGGGAGGCCATGCTACGCTAAGTTCATGGCCGTCCCCAACTACGTTTACCTCAAGCTAAAGATGCCTGGGATGAAGGGCATCATCACCGTTGGGCCAAGCTTCACACACGCGTGATAGTGCAATCAGAGTCCCGGAGACGATAGAAGCCAAAAGAGCATGATGTAGACATGGTGTCTCCACCAAATAAGGGAAAGCGTGGAGAAAGGTATCTTAGGTAGTTTTTAGGCCATAATTGTAGTAGCTCATCTCGTAATCAACTAGGACTTTAGCTTGCTCCAGGGTATAAATATAAACCTATGAGCATTGTAACAGACATCTCTTGATCAATCAATACAATCTTTCGGCGCCACGCCGCCAAACCCTTAGGAGTAAGAGTAATGTAGCTTTTCAACGAGTTCCTTCTAGCGTGTAGGGCTGCATCAGCTTCGATCTCAGGCGAGCTTGTAAGCGTCACCAGCTCATTACGACCTCTATTAGAACTTTCTAAGTTAAGTCTTATATTATGATATTGTTGTGTGGCTAGTTATTGAGTATTCTTAGATTGCAAGTAGAACTTTCTAGGCTTTGTCCAATATTCTGCTTATTTTCGATGTTGCTCAAGTTATCGAACAACTTAGATCTGGTTAGGCTATCTTCATTAGCTCTCTTGCCTTGTTTAAATGTTCACAATTATCAGATCGTATTGGCTGGTAGACTCTGCATGCTTTTATTCCTTTATATATATGCTAGGCCCGATAGATCTTTAACCCTGCCCCTCGTATTGCTAACCGTCAGGCCTCTGACGTTAGCGTGCTACCATTGAGAGCTGATGCTTCGATCTAGTCTTATTCGTATCTCACGGAAGTATGATGACATCATTGAGCCAATAGGGGCGCATGCAAGGCCCTGCTACCGCAAGCCTATCTGTTAAGATTAACGAGTCGAAGTTAATGCCCTCTCACCGTGTTACCTTGTCTAAGTTCAATTGCACGGTCATGACGTTGATTAGACTTTGTTACCTTAATAGGATTGTAAGTGGTAGGCAAGAGGTCTTTGGTGATTGTGCTATAGTCTTTTACGTTGTCAGATCGAGGTTAATTCCCTCTCATTCATGTTGCCTTGTCTAAGTTCAATACACTTATCAAGACGTTAATTAAGATCTGTTAATGTATCTTGTATGCATACAGTTAGCATCGGCTGCTCCTTGTTGCTATGTTCTAATCTTTTAAATTAGTAGATTGATGCCAATGCCCTCTCATTCATTTTACCATGTGAGTTCAATACACTTATCAAGACATTGGCTAGATCTGTTAGCTTATCTGATAAGCGTGTGGTTAACAAGGGCTCCTTTTTATGGCTGTTGTATTACAATGCTTTATCTTAGCCCGTCGACTAACATAGCTGATGGCACATGCCATTAATGTTTTGTTTATTTACACCGCATGATTACATTGAATATATCTTAATGGTGTTTATTCAAAGAACGCCTACCTATGAGCTGGAACACTTCACCGCCTATCGACTCATGATTTTTACATTTACCTTTTCAATTGCATGTCAAACTGATTGTCGCGCCGCGCACCTACGGGAGCCAATTTGGAGCCTACACTGGAGTTAAGCATATCTCCCAGGTCGTTCGTGATAGAGTCGGAGTGCCCGATCTTTCGGTGAGTGGAGATAAATTCGACTTGGTGGAAGTAGACCCTCACGATCCGACTACGACGAGCGAACCCGAAGCGCCAATGCAATCGCTGAACCAACTCCCGATGGTTACCAACCTCGCTGGTGCGAGATCAGCCTGATCACGAAGATCGATTCCTGTCCGCAATCGAAGAACGAACAAGAAAGAGAGGCGAGCAATCTAAATATCACTCGAAGGTGGAGTTCTGAATCACAAGGACAGCGCGTATTTGCGCGTGTTCAAGAGTAGCTAAAGCTAGATGTAAAACAAAACTCAAGTCGTAAACAAAAAGGACTCGGACTAAATAAAGGGGGCGCAGCCCCTGGAGTCCGAAGGGGTCACGGCGCCCAACCCTAGGCGCCCCACCTGGGCTGCCCTGTTGGGCCATCTTCTTATTCCGATGGGCCTTCGTTCCTTAACAGCATGATGAAGTTTAAGTCTCTCGCACGGGCTCGAGTGATTGGCCCAACTGGAGGAGCAACTGTAGGCGCCTGAGGTGGAGGAGCAACTGGAGGCGCCTGAGGTGCTGCTGGTGTAGATGTACTCGTGGTGTCCTCATCATCCTCCCCTTCTTGAACTGAAGTCGTCCTCGACGGCAACTCCTCATCTTCGCCCACATACGGTTTCAAATCTGCAACATTAAAACTCGTGGAAACACCAAACTCCGCAGGCAGGTCAAGGATATAAGCATTATCATTAATCTTGGTTAGCACTTTAAAAGGACCAGCAGCACGTGGCATCAATTTAGAACGACGTAAGGTAGGAAAACGATCCTTCCTCAAATGCAACCAAACCAGATCACCCGGTGCAAAAGTAACATGTTTTCTCCCTTTACTACCCGCAACCTGATATTTAGCATTAGCAGCAGCAATGTTTTGTTGAGTTTGCTCATGCAAGCTAATCATTTGATCAACATGTGCAGCGGCATCTATGTGTGGGGTGTCCTCGGCATCAAGTGCAAACAAATCAATAGGCGCCCGAGGAATATAACCATAAACAACTTGAAAAGGACACATCTTTGTAGAAGAATGCGTTGCATGATTATAAGCAAACTCAACATGAGGCAAGCAATCTTCCCAACGTTTCAAGTGTTTATCTAAAACAGCCCTAAGCATAGTGGACAAGGTTCGATTAACCACCTCAGTTTGTCCATCAGTCTGAGGGTGACAAGTGGTGCTAAACAGCAATTTAGTTCCCATTTTATTCCATAGTGATCTCCAAAAATGACTGAGAAACTTAGCATCACGATCAGAGACTATTGTATTTGGAATACCATGCAAACGAATAATCTCGCGAAAGAACAATTCAGCAATATTGCTAGCATCATCAGTCTTATGACAAGGTATAAAATGAGCCATTTTGGAGAAACGATCAACAACCACAAAAATACTGTCCCTCCCCTTCTTAGTTCTAGGCAATCCCAAAACAAAGTCCATAGAAATATCAAGCCAAGGGGAAGTAGGAACAGGCAAAGGCATGTACAAACCATGGTTGTTTAATCGTGACTTAGCTTTCTGGCAAGTAGTGCAGCGGGCAACAAGGCGCTCAACATCAGCGCGCATCCGGGGCCAAAAGAAGTGGGCAGCCAGAACTTCATGCGTCTTGTAGACGCCAAAGTGCCCCATGAGACCGCCTCCATGCGCTTCCTGTAACAACAAACGACGAACCGAGCTAGCTGGAACACACAGCTTGTTAGCGCGAAACAGGAACCCGTCCTGTATGTGAAATTTGCCCCATGGTTTGCCATGAATACAGTGGGCGAAAGCATCTTTAAAATCAGCATCATCCACATATTGATCCTTCACAGTTTGCAAGCCAAAGATTTTAAAATCTAACTGTGACAGCATGGTATAGCGACGAGACAAAGCATCAGCAATGACATTTTCCTTCCCGCTCTTGTGTTTAATAATGTAAGGGAAAGACTCAATGAATTCTACCCATTTAGCATGACGACGGTTCAGGTTTGTTTGGGTACGAATATGTTTTAAAGCCTCATGATCAGAATGAATTATAAACTCGCGATGCCAAAGGTAGTGCTGCCAAGTATGCAAAGTGCGCACTAAAGCATAAAGCTCCTTATCATAAGTAGAATAATTCAAGCTAGCACCACTTAATTTCTCGCTAAAGTAAGCAACCGGTTTTCCTTCTTGTAATAAAACAGCACCTAGCCCAATACCGCTAGCATCGCATTCAAGCTCAAACACTTTAGTAAAATCAGGCAACTGCAAGAGAGGAGCATTGGTTAACTTATCTTTCAAGGTGCTGAACGCAACCTCTTGCGAATCACTCCAAGCAAAGGGAACATCCTTCTTTGTAAGCTCATGTAGAGGCGCTGCAATGGAGCTAAAATCACGAACAAACCGACGGTAGAAACCTGCAAGGCCAAGAAAGCTTCGAATTTGTGTAACCGTTGTCGGTGTAGGCCACTCCCGAATGGCATCAATCTTGCTGCTATCCACCTCAATGCCCTGTGGAGTAACAACATAGCCAAGAAACGAGACACGTTGTGTGCAAAACATGCATTTTTCGAGGTTAGCAAATAAATGGGCCGCACGCAATGCATCAAAAACAGCACGCAAATGTTCTAAATGCTCTTCCATAGACTTGCTGTAAATGAGGATATCATCAAAATAGACAACTACAAAGAATCCTATGAAGGGCCTCAGAACTTCATTCATCAAACGCATAAATGTGCTAGGAGCATTTGTCAAACCAAACGGCATAACCAACCATTCGTATAACCCAAATTTCGTTTTAAAAGTCGTTTTCCATTCATCACCTAATTTCATGCGAATCTGATGGTAGCCACTACGCAAATCAATCTTAGTGAAAATAATGGCACCACTAAGCTCATCTAGCATATCATCAAGGCGTGGTATAGGGTATCGGTAGCGAATGGTAATGTTATTAATAGCACGACAGTCTACACACATACGCCATGAGCCATCTTTCTTTGGAACAAGTAACACAGGAACGGAGCAAGGGCTAAGAGACTCACGAATATAACCCTTGTCAAGCAACGCCTGTACCTGGCGCTGGATTTCCTTCGTCTCATCTGGATTTGTACGGTACGGTGCGCGGTTCGGAAGCTGTGCGCCGGGAATGAGGTCGATCTGGTGCTCAATGCCACGAAGTGGTGGAAGTCCCGGTGGCAAATCTTTTGGAAAGACATCAGCGTACTCCTGCAAAATGTTAGCAACCGCAGGGGGAATATCCAAAGATGGTGCATCATCAAGTGAAACGAGCACACTAGAGCATATAAGGGCATAGCATGGCAAAGGAGCATCGCGTAACTCATCAAAATCAGCACGGGTGGCAAGCAAAACAGGAGCATTCAACTTGATTTCAGAATTAAGAGATGTCGATGGTTCAAGTTGTTTAGCAGTTTTAGCAGCTCTAGCAAGATCATCTTTAAGAATTTGTTCAGGTGTCATTGGATGTATAATTATTTTCTGACCCTTAAACATGAAAGAATAGTGATTTGAACGACCATGATGCAAGCTATCAGTATCATATTGCCAAGGTCGCCCAAGTAACAGAGAGCATGCTTCCATGGGAATAACATCACAATCGACAAAATCAGAATAAGCACCCATGGAGAAAGGAACACGGACTGAGCGAGTAATTCTAATTTTCCCACCATCATTAAGCCATTGAATGTGATATGGATGTGGATGCTTACGAGTGGGTAAAGACAACTTTTCAACCAGCGTGGTACTCGCCAAATTGTTGCAGCTGCCGCTGTCGATGATGATGCGAATCGACCGCTCCTGCACAACGCCCTTGGTATGGAAAAGAGTGTGTCACTGATTCTTCTCGGACGGGGCGACCTGTGTACTAAGAACACGCTGCACAACAAGATTTTCATACCTATCGGCGTCGCCCGGGTTGACATGTACCTCCATAGCTGCATGGTCAGTGGCAAGCATCGCATGTCGAGTATCTTCAGAATCACTAGCGGAAGAGTACTCACCATCGTCACGAAGAAGCAAAGTGCGCTTGTTCGGACAGTCTCGAATCACATGGCCGAATCCTTTGCAACGATGACACTGAATATCCCGTGTACGGCCTATGGGAGGGGCGGCGCCTGTGGAAGGGGCAGCGCTTGCAGGTTTTGCCGTTCGCTCGCGCGGTGTAGTGGTGGGCGTGGGTGGCGCAGGGAGAGCGGGTGCGGAGTTGGATGGCGAGCTTCTTCCTGCAAAAGAGTTAGAATATGTCTTCGAGCGGCGTCCCTGCACTTCACGTTCAGCTTTGCAAGCATATTCAAATAATGTTGTCATATCTGTGTAGTCCTTATAATCAAGTATATCCTGAATTTCGCGGTTCAAACCACCACGAAAACGTGCCATAGCAGCGTCGTTTTCCTCCAATAACCCACAACGAATCATTCCTATTTGTAATTCCTGGAAATATTCCTCAACAGATTTGGAACCTTGCTGAAAACGTTGCATTTTATTAAGCAAATCGCGAGCATAATAAGAAGGCACAAATCTGTGGCGCATAGCAGTTTTTAATTGCTCCCAAGTGGTTGGAATGGTATTGGGATGTTTGTGTTTATATTCACGCCACCAAATTAAAGCAAAATCAGTAAATTCACTAATAGCAGCTTTAACTTGAGAATTAGCAAGAATATCATGGCATGAAAATTTCTGTTCAACTTCTAATTCCCAATCAAGATATGCAGCAGGATCATATTTGCCATTAAAAGGTGGAATTTTAAATTTAATCTTGGAAAAGGAATCATTACCACCGGGACGGCGTGGCACGCGGCGGGCACGGCCTCGGCGGTCGCCATCATCCTGGTCCGAGTCACCACCATAACCCTGCTGCAACTCTGCGACTGTTGTGTGCAATGCATCGAGTCTTGCCACAACTGAATCGAGTGTGGCCTTAGCGGCCGTCTGTGCAAGGTCGAGCTGATCACACCGCTCGGTCGTCGAGGAGATCGTCGAGTCCAGCCGTTCATGAATCGTCTGAATGTCGGTAACAAGCCCTTCAACTTGCGCTCGTATGCCCTGCAGCTGGTTAGCCCCCACGTCGACATCATCTGCCATGGTTAGCGCAAATACAAGAACAAAAGCGACGACAAAACAGGGGTGTAATAGCTCACAAGGCGCTCACACTAGTGCTGTTATCAAATTCTTATCCGTTCTTACCACGCACACAGGGGCGAACTGCAACCAACCGGTGGAACTCGTGAAAGATTGGAGGAGCGATTGCCTGGAGAAACAAAAGCTGCTCGTCGTAGAACTATGTGGATTTTTGGGAAGGCTGCACTCAAATGAAGGATTAGCACAATCAAACAATAATGCAAAGTTGAATTATAGTGCCAAACACGTAACAAGGGTTGCTGGAACAAGTGAAAACGAAAGAACAGAGGCAAAGGTGGAGAGGGCGCACCTCTCTTTTTCTTTTTCTTTTTTCTGTTTTTTTTTTTTACAGAGGGTGCCCCAAAACTGATAATATGAACACAGAGGAGCTCAAATATCAAATTGCGGCACACACTTTTTCCGAACGAGTAGGCACACAAATTCAACAAAGACACTTATTGAAAGAATGTGCGAGGCTAAACGGTTGCTGGGACAAAGGATCTAACCTGAAAAAAATTTGTTTTGGTTTTTGTGGACTGTAGGAAGGGAAAAACACTCGGTAAAACTCACCGATCAACCTGGAAAGCTGATACCACTTGATAGAGTCGGAGTGCCCGATCTTTCGGTGAGTGGAGATAAATTCGACTTGGTGGAAGTAGACCCTCACGATCCGACTACGACGAGCGAACCCGAAGCGCCAATGCAATCGCTGAACCAACTCCCGATGGTTACCAACCTCGCTGGTGCGAGATCAGCCTGATCACGAAGATCGATTCCTGTCCGCAATCGAAGAATGAACAAGAAAGAGAGGCGAGCAATCTAAATATCACTCGAAGGTGGAGTTCTGAATCACAAGGACAGCGCGTATTTGCGCGTGTTCAAGAGTAGCTAAAGCTAGATGTAAAACAAAACTCAAGTCGTAAACAAAAAGGACTCGGACTATATAAAGGGGGCGCAGCCCCTGGAGTCCGAAGGGGTCACGGCGCCCAACCCTAGGCGCCCCACCTGGGCTGCCCTGTTGGGCCATCTTCTTATTCCGATGGGCCTTCGTTCCTTAACAGCATGATGAAGTTTAAGTCTCTCGCACGGGCTCGAGTGATTGGCCCAACTGGAGGAGCAACTGTAGGCGCCTGAGGTGGAGGAGCAACTGGAGGCGCCTGAGGTGCTGCTGGTGTAGATGTACTCGTGGTGTCCTCATCAGTTCGTGTTGTTCAATGCAGAAGCCTGAAGTCTAGATTTTGCGTCAACATCAGGACACTGCCAGCTTGCCTTCGAGATAGCCGCGAAAGCAGACCTAGCGTAGATCAAGAGGAACCTCATCCCGACTACCCTCGATGACAACCAGGGCACTGCTGCATCAGTGTTCCGGTCGACCGAGGAGACCAAGTTGAGATCGATGACAATGACCCGACCAAGAAAGCATGCATTGGGGGTGACCCTCTCCAACAAATAGGAAGACATGCTCATCGACTTCCTACATCGCAATCAGGACGTCTTCGCGTGACAACCATCCGACATGCTAGGAATCCCAAGGGAAGTCGCCAAGCACCACCTCCGAATAGAGCCCGACTCGAAGCCAGCCAAGCAATGCATGTGTTGATGCAAAAACTGGACTTCAGGCTTCTATGTTGAATAACATGGAGTACTTGGGAGATCTGCTTAACTCTAGTGCAGGCTCCAAATCGGCTCGTGAAGGTGCAAGGTGTGCCAGTCAATTTGACCTGAAAATTGACAAGGTAAACATTAAATTCCTGAGCCGATCGGCGGCGATGCCTTTCAAACTCATGGGCAGGCGTTCTTCGAATAAACACCACGATAGATAGATATTCAATGTAATCATGTGGTGTAAATAAATAAAGCATTAATGGAATATGTCATTGGCTATATGAACCGATGGGTTAAGATAGAAGTTGTAATATGCCAAAAATTTGAAATATTAATATGAATGTAAAATTTCCAAAATTCAAAAACCTTTGTGTTTGAATGTGTGCAAGTTTAAAAACCAAGCTATCTTTCTCCTAAATTCTCATTTCAACTATGTGTGGCTTGATTTGGAGTTTATGGTTTTATTTGGAGTTCATGATTGAGTGAAGTTTGAGTTCAAATTCAAATTCAATTCAAACCTAAACCTAAAATGAAAAACAAAACCTTACATTACCTTCCCTGGCCGGCCCACCTGGCCAAACTAGCCCGCCCGCGCCACCAGGTTACCAGGCCGCCTCCAGCCCAAGCAGCAGCCGGCCTATCCGCCCTTTCTTTCTTGACCGCAGGCCACCAACTACCTTTTCCCTTCAGTCCAGCTTGCATAGTAGCCCAGCTAGCCGGCCCAGCCAGCCCGACGCTATGCATCTTCCTCCTCTTGCATGGATGCAGTGCATGCGCGCAACACGTGCAAGCGCACTACTGCCAGGAGGAGGGGTGGCGTGGCCTGGTTCCAGAGGGTTCCACCGTGCACTTTGACGAGCCTACCCCTACTGGCTAACAACTCCCGCGTCCACAGCTGTCGGATGCACCGCAAGAAGCTCCTGCGCCCTAACCCTAGCATCCACGGTTGAGCTCACCTTTGCCCCTCCACCGCCTCCGATGGGCTATAAAATGGGTCCTCAGGGTGCCCCTCTCCGTAATCAAGCCTTGGGCTCCGCCCGCAGCCACACCCACCGCCGTGTTGAGAGGAGGGCCACTGGTGGGGAAGGAGTTGAGGGGAAGAGAAGGAAGGAGGGAAGGAGAAGAAGTGAAGTAGGAAAGGAGGAAGGAGCTGTTCGGGAGGATGCAAGGCGAAGCCAAAGGAAGTCCAAAAGAAGCAGGAGCTATCTGCGGGGAGGAGCTGACGTCGATGGAGTTTCGCCGCCGAGTAGCTGTTGACACCGCCGTTGACATCCTCTTCACCGCCGCCGCTTTTCCCTTCCCCAAGACAGCACTGTAAGCCCCCAAAGCCAAGCCTTTTACCTTCCATCGAGCCCTAGCTTGCTTGCTGCCGTTGCTCTACCGCCTAGCTTGCTTGCATTTCCTAGCTGCACCACGCTAGCCACAACACCGCGCCTTGCTTTGCGTCACTCGCAGCCGTGTGCTGCACACCACTCACGCACCTTAACCATTGCTCACTTTGCCACTGCTCGCATGCGCGTTCGCCTCGCTTTTGTGCTAGCCGCGCCAGCGCTGCCTGCTCATGTGTGCCGCACGTACCCACGCTCGTCACTGTGGCCACCAGCCGCGACATCGCACTGCCAGCCCGCTCGCCGTGTGTGCACTACGCTTGCCGTTCGCGCTCACCGCCTCGCCATGGCGCGCCAGCGCATGTCGCCGTTGCTGCCAGCCACATGCTTGCCACGTAGGCGCCACGTGGTAGGTGGGCCCACCTATGGGGCCCACCGTTGACCAAGTAGGGTCCACCGTTGACCAAGCCCAATCAATGCTGATGTCATGCTGATGTCAGCATGACACGTGGACCACCATGACCTGCCACGTGTCAGCCCTTGGTTAATCATCCTATTTCAGAATTAAATAAATGTTTAATAAATCCTTTAAACTTCAAAAATTCATAACTAATTCATCTTTGGTCAAAACTTATGAATCCAATTGCGTTAAATTCGTAAAATCGAGCCTGTGCTGTTTGTAGCTAGTTTGGAGTTATTTGGATCTTCTAAATTTGCCTTTCTTGGAGTTTTTCCTATATGTAATGCCGTTTAATTTTCATTTCATTATATATCACTCTGTCAGACTCAAGCTTGACCAGGACTACCTTCACGACCCTGACTTCATTGAGGAGGACAAGAATGACTTTGGACAAGGTGTCATGTCACTCCCAAACATATAGATCCTATGCATGCTTAGTTGCTAGCGCTTTACTTATGATGCTTGCCTGATGATGGATTGCATAGCAAATGTTTTAACCATGCCTTGATAATTGTTATATCCTATTTCCTTGCTTTTACTTCAACCCCTGAGAAGTCTTGGGGTGCCAAGGTATGTAGTCGTGAACTTATCTGTAGCTGATAAATTTGGATGGGCATATGCCATGGTATTGGTGATGGGATTCCTTGACCTCTCTCGCGTGTGTTTTGGGTGCATTATTCCTTGATGTGTACTTGGTCGGAGCGAGCCAGGGTAGGTACTGAGGAGTGCCAGGCCAGGAGAGAGCATTCTGGACTCTCTCCATACCCCGTACCTGTGGTGGGTACCTTGCTTGAGGTGTTGGTTGGTGCTTCGGCACGTTTTTGTTGAGGAGAGTGCTCGCTCTCAACCATTTAAGGACCAAGTCAGTTTACCACTAGCCACAATATCTATTTACATACATACCATTTCGCTCACGTATGGGTGGGGTTCAGTCCGAGAATGGTAGTGGATAGCGCTCTTCCCGCAAGTGGATAGGAGGTCGTGTAAGGAGTTCGAGGGGATGGCCTGCTCTGACAAGACTGCAGCTTGGCGTGGTTAGGTTTTCACAGCCTTGAGGTCTTCTCTGGTGACGGCGTGCCCTACAGACAAAGATAGTTCCAGACTCGAGGAGTCGAGTGAGAGCTATCTAGTTACTTGGCGCCAGCCGTTAGGTAGGGTTTGGACGCCTGATCCCTGTTCAGGCTCCATCCGGGCGGGTACAGATGTACAACCTCTGTAGAGTGTTAAATTTATAGCTATAGTCTATGTCCACTGGTTATGGACAGTGTTGTTGTCTACCGCTACTTCTGACTAGACTTTTCTTGTGCTTCTACCTTCCCTCTTTTTGGTGATGTGATAGGCTGGCATTTGCTGTTGAGTTGTGAGGGGAGGGAGCTCTCACATCACCTAGAGTGCTCGGGATTGGACCCTCGTGGAGAAGGGCTAGTGTTTTGTGCTGACTTCCTTGTTGAGGTGTTGACCTCAGGATTCATGCTCGCTTCCTTGACTTGCTGCTGCCACTGGATGCATAAACTTCCATAGCCAGATATAGGTTTATCCATGCATATGGAATGTTTTCCCCGTTCCTTGGCTTTTGCTGCTTTTGGGAGTTGACATGGCATACTCGCTTCTCGGGTAGACGCTGGCTTTTCAGGTGAGGAGCCCAACTACGACTTCGACAATGATGGATGGGAGGACTAGAGATCGTGCTATGGTCAAGTCGCCTGTTGAAGATGGAGATCACCTTAGCTTCCATTATCGCTGCATAATTGTTTTATCCTTCATGTTTTAGTCCCATTGGACTTGTACTGGCATGAGGCATTGAGATGTACTCGTACTCATGTTATACTTAATGTTATATGCACTCTATTACCTCTCTATTTCTATGTTTGTTGGGGGGGGGAATATTAACGACCTCCCAAAGCCCATGGAAACAACAAATCATAAAGGCCCAAGCTCGCCTAGGGCGATAAAGACTGCCATCGGCCCAAATATGGGAGGTGAGAGCCACGCTCTGCCTCGCCCGACCTAGTGCCGCCGAAGATCATGAAGCAGCCGTCCACCTTGGGGAAGCCGTCTTCCTTCTCTTCGCCATCCTTCTTCTCCTCGTCGGGCTTCCATCTCCGGTTGCCCTTCACCGGGTTGCCTTCGTCAGCGACCAGTTTGAGCCCTCAATCCATTCCCAAGAGCCGGGGAGGGTCACTGACGCGCCACCTGCCCCGGACTCGGGCCCCGACCTGGGAGAGGTCGGCAACACGCCACCTGACAGGGTCGGCGATGCTTCACCTGCCTTAGACTCGGAGGCCGACCCCTTCAACCCCGAGGTCATGGAGATCGATGCAGACCCAGCAGCGGGGCCCGACCCCCCGCCCAACTGGAGAACCCCGTACCTCGACTACCTCGTTCGCGACACGCTCCCGGTGAACAAAATGGAAGCATGTAGGATTGCGCGCCACGCCAAATCCTTCGCCATCATCGACTAGGAGCTCTACAAGAGAAGCCACACTGGCATCCTCTAGCGCTGCATCCCGATCGAGCAGGGAAAGGCACTGATTTAGGACATCCACGCCGGAGCCTGCGGCCATCACGCTGCGCCAAGAACCCTTGTTGGAAATGCTTTCCGGCAGGGTTTCTACTAGCCGATGGCGGTCACCAATGCCACCCACGTGGTCCGCACCTACGAAGGGTGCCAATTCTTCGCGCGCCAAACCCATCTGCCCGCGGAGGCGCTCCAGACCATCCCCATCACGTGGCCCTTCGCGGTCTGGGGGCTGGACCTCGTTGGGCCCTTCAAGAAAGCGCCCGGGGGCTTCACCCACCTGCTTGTCGCCACCGACAAGTTCTCCAAGTGGATCGAAGCACAACCGGTCGCGCAAATCAAGTCCAAGCAGGCGGTACAATTCTTCACCGACATCGTCCATCGCTTTGGAATCTCCAACTCCATCATCACGGACAACGGCACGCAGTTCACCGGGAAGAAATTTCTCCAGTTCTGCGACAACCACCACATCCGAGTGGACTGGTCTGCCGTGGCACATCCCCGCACGAACGAACAAGTCAAACGAGCCAACGGCATGATACTCCAAGGTCTCAATCCACGAATCTTCGACCGCCTCAAAAAGTTCGGCGGCCGGTGGGTCGCGGAGCTCCCCGCAGTCCTATGCAGTCTGAGGACAACCTCCAGTCGGGTGACTGGCTTCACCCCGTTCTTCGTGGTCTACGAGTCTGAGGCAATCCTGCCCACCAACCTAGAATACGGGCCGCCGAGGGTCAAGGCGTATGACAAACGAGGAAACCAGGCATCGCTCGAAGACGCACAAGATCAGCTTGATGAAGCACGCGATGTGGCCCTACTGCACTCGGCCAAGTACTAGCAGGCCTTACGACGCTACCACAGTCGTATGGTGCAAGGCCGAGCCTTCAACGTCGGCGACTTGGTGCTCCGCCTCGTCCAGGACAACAGGGGTCGACACAAGCTGACCCCTCCGTGGGAAGGACCCTTCATCGTCACGCAGGTACTGCAGCCACGCACGTACAAGCTAGCGACCCCTGATGGACAGATCTTCAGCAACGCTTGGAACATAGAATAGCTAAGACACTTCTACCCCTAGCTTTCGTTTCCAAGTTCTGTACATAGACACTTCTGTAAATTAAAAATTTAATGGAAAAAAGAATTTTGAGTTGGTTTCATTCAAGTTTCACTTTGAACTCAGGGATATCCGATCCTGGCTCTGCCTTAGGGCCACATATCCCTTGGGGGCTATCAGGGGCTCCGGCCCAAGCCACTTGACATCCTCTCAAAACACTTTCTCTTTTCGAGCCGACCCTCTTTCTGAACTTTCGGGCATGAAAAGGAGAGAGTGCACGAACGGTGTTCAGGCAAGACTGATCGGACTGCGAAAAAACCTACGCCCCAGCGGCATATATTCTGGGCATTCCTATGCTTGAGTCCGTAAAGACTTCACTGAAAAATAGTTTTTCGATGAAGGACTTAGGGGAAGCGGCATATATTCTGGGCATTAAGATCTATAGAGATAGATCGAGAAGGCTTATAGGTTTAAGCCAAGATACTTACATCGACAAAGTGTTGAAGCGGTTCAGCATGGAAGAGGCAAAGAAAGGGTTCTTGCCTATGTCACATGGCATACATCTCAGCAAGACTCAGTGTCCTTCAACTGCTGATGAGCGGGATCGCATGAGTAGAGTGCCATATGCCTCGGCTATTGGATCTATCATGTATGCAGTGATAAGTACTCGCCCAGATGTTTCATATGCGCTAAGTATGACAAGCAGACACCAATCTGATCCAGGTGAGAGTCACTGGACAGCGGTGAAAAACATTCTTAACAGGTTACACCGATGCTAGTTTCCAAACCGACAGAGATGATTCAAAGTCACAATCAGGATTTGTGTTCACGCTAAATGGTGGTGCTGTTAGTTGGAAGAGTTCCAAGCAGGAGACGGTGGCCGATTCTATGACAGAAGCCGAGTACATCGCGGCTTCGGAAGCCGCGAAGGAAGGTGTTTGGATAAGGAATTTCCTCATTGAGCTTGGTGTGTTCCCGAATGCGTCCAGCCCATTGAATCTCTACTCTGATAACAATGGGGCAATTGCGCAAGCAAAGGAGCCAAGGAACCACCAGAAGAACAAACACGTAATGCGGCGATTTCATCTCATTCGAGACTTCGTTAACCGGGGTGAGATCAAGATATGCAAAATACACACGGATCTGAACATTTCTGATCCATTGACAAAACCACTCCCGCAGGCTAAGCATGATGCGCATGTAAGAGCTATGGGTATTAGGTACCTTCTAGATTGACTCTAGTGCAAGTGGGAGACTGTTGGAGGTATGCCCTAGAGGCAATCATAGAGATGATGATATTCCATTTGTATCCATGATTTGTATGTTGTGTTCATTGAATATCCATTAAAGGCTACTTGAATTGATTTGCAATTATGTGAATTGTATGTGAAACTCTTTACTTGTATGGTTATTCTAAAGTTGTCACTAGTCGGAGTTCATGTGAGTACACACATGAATATTAGACTAGCACATGTATTAGTTGATGACTATGTTTCACAAGTCATGGACATGGAGATGTTGAACTAATAATGTGGACACATGTGGAGACATGTGCTAGGACTGACCCAACACGAGAAGTAGTTCTCTCTTTAAACAACATATATGCTTTGTCCTTAGAGCTGAGATTGTCGCATGTATTCTAGATGTGGATCGACCTACTTAGGGACTATCAAACGCTACGCCGTAACAGGGTAGTTATAAAGGTAGTTTTCGGGTTTGTCAAGAAGCATGCTATGAGACATGGTCAATCAAGATGGGATTTGCCCCTCTCTGATTGAGAGTGATATCTCTGGGCCCCTCGAGTGATCGGATCCGAAAATGCATGGCCATGCTACGTACGGTTAAGAGTTAACCTACAAAGGGATTCCGAATCACAGGATCGAGAAAGAGCGGTCGGCTTGAAGCTAGACCAAATATCGTGAGGCAAAGGGAATAGCATGTATATTATGTTGTGATGGTTCGTCTGATATGATCTTCGTGTGCGTATAGGAGTTGGCACGTCTTGCTAGAGGCCGCTACCGACTATTGGGCCGAGTAGGAGTACTCGGGCCATGTCTATACGTATCCGAACCCATAGGGTCACACACTTAAGGGGCTGGAAGCCCAATTCGGATCTGATCCGAGTTGGATTAGGTTTAGAAGTACTAATGGGCCTCGGATCCAGAGGCCCATCAGGAACCTCTATAAATAGAGGGGTGGGGGCGCCCTAGGGTTTACACCTTTTTGGTGAAACACACCTGCCGCGCCTCCCACGCCCTCGCCTGTTGCAACTCACGGATCTAGCAGTCCGGCTTGCGACGCTTCCTCCCTGCACGTGTGGATACCTTGGAGGTGTTGCGCCTGCAGCACTTGGACGAGCCGCCGACGAGCCACGACGAGCCGCGGCACCGGAGGCGATCTTGCTGCACGTGGACGAGCTGCTGAGGAGCTGCTGGACGTGATCGACTACGTACGACTACGTTGATCGACTACGTACGACTACGTGATCGTCTTCACTGCATCGACGCATATCTACATCTTCCGCACTAGTAGTGCGTCGAGTGGTAATCCCGTGATCCTTATACGACAGCTCTTCCTGGTTTTACGTGGTAGAAATTTTGATTTGCGCTAGTGTAGCCTACCTCGTATCCTAACACGGAGTGCTTCCAGGGCGATCTCACGGGTCCGGCGGTACGTCCCGAGGACACGAGTCGCCAGCGAGCTCGTCCCCTCCCGCTGGACCATGCTGTGGCCGTTGCAGACGACATGGACCGCATCCCGCAGGTTGCCATGCTCGGCGTGCTCCGCGTCAAGGACCTCTCTCAGCCGGGCGAGTTTGTCTGCAAGGCTCGTCCAGAAAGACCCACCAAATCAGAAACCACCGCAACACCACAAAGACAAAGAAACGAAAAGAGTCTTACCCTCGGATTGGGCCTTTAGCTGGCGCTCCCGGTCAAGCCCCTGGGCCACGGAGGCCTGAAGCTCCTGCACTTGCACTTGGAGCTAACTGACCTCCGCCCCAAGGTCGGCCGCCACCTTCTCGGCCTCTTCCTTTCGGGCCATCTCGGAGTCTCGGTCCTGCCAGGCTTTCTGCCGCTCGTGCCGGATGCACTCGACGGTCTCCTGAAGGGCTTCATGCTCTCCCTTCAGCCGTGCGAGATCCTCAGCGTCATGGCAAGCCTTTTCAGCAGCGGCCTGGAACTCCTCGTGGTCGCAGCGAGCCCTCTCGGCGATGACCTGGAACTTGGCCTCCGCCCGCCGCACGTCCTCCCGCGCCGCCTGCTCACGCCTCCGCAGATCGTCGATGACCTGCTGGGCGACGGCAACCTGCGCGGTCAACTCCCCGATACGCTGCCTCTCCAAATTGAAGCATTCCCAGAGCCCCCGCTCGAGCCGGAGGAAATCGGATTTTCCCCGGCTACATTCTTGGAGGGCCTACAAGACAATACACCATCAGGGATAGAGCAACGGGAGGAAAATAACCAAAGGAGAAAACACCATACCCGACCATCGGGGACGCCGACGCCGACGCCGTCCAGCTCCCCCAACGCCGAAGACAAGGCAGCGCGGATGTTAGCAAGTCTGCCCTGCAGTGCCTGCCACTTGCCCCATTCCACGGCGTCATCCAGCGTGAAGAGGGGTCTCTGCGGGTCGTCATGAGACGTCCAACGCAGGATAGACCCGTTCCACACCTTGGGAACGGGATTGGCCGAGACAAGGGTGGAGGCCGCTCCGGCCGCCCCCGATGCCGCCGTCCTTGACGCCACCATCGAGGTAGGCACCGCCACCCCGGAAGGCATCGGCCTCACCGACGGTCCCAGCGCACGCGCCCCCGCCCTCATCAAGGCCACCGTGGCCACTGCCGACGCCAACGCATGTCCCGACCCGTTCGTCGGCGCCACCACCTCCGTCGCAAATGCCAGAGCAAGTGTTCCCGTGGTCTCTGTGCCCTCCGTCGCGGCCACCAAGGCAGGCGTCCCCTCCCCCGTCGTGGCCTCCGGAGTAGGCACCTCCGCCTCCACGGCCGCTGCCCCTCTGCCGCGGCTCCCCGGGCAGAAGTCCCCATCTCCGTCGCCGCCGCCTCCTTCGTTGCAGCCGCCGGGGCGGGCGTCCCCGCCTCCTCCGCCGCCGCTGTCCCCGTCGTGGCCGCGGGGGCAGACTCTCCCTCCTTCGTCGCCGCCGCCATCCACGTCACGGCTGTTGGGGCAACCGGCCCCATCTCCGCCACCGCTGTCGGAACCGCGTGCTCCCCCTCCGCCTCATCGTCGTTGAGGTCAATCACCTCCTTGGCCTGAGGGCCCCCAGGAGCAATGCTCTGCACCACGGGGTTGGTCGAAGAGGCAAAGGGCGGAGCGGGGGTCAGACCCTGTGTCGTGCCCGGTGACGGCGCCACTCCACTGGTTGCTGCCGCAGGAGCCACCTCCGCGGTAGGAACTGCGGTCTCACCAGTGACACCGCCGCTCGCCACCGGCGGGGTCGCGGTCCGCCCCGCAGAGGGGGACGACACCTGTAGCGCCTTCTTCGGTGCCAGCGGCGGGACAAGGCCTCGAGGGGTGGCGCTGCGAAACAACAAACAACATTAGTGAAAACAAACCCAATGCCTGGAAAGAAACGAGACTCACGAGGAAATTCAACTCACACTTCCCCAGCGCAAGGACGGCATGTGCATTTCGCCTCCGAGCCGGACGCCGACCCCGGGGCATCCGGCAACGGCCGCTTGCCGCCGCTCCTCTGCTCCTGGGCTGCAGGTGAAGGGACGGGGGTCGGCTCCGTCGGCGTCATCCTCCTCCTCCTCGTCGTCATCCTCCTCCTCTTCCTCCTCATCGTCATCGTCGTCGTCGTCCGACACGACCTGTCCCCGCCGCCGCCGTTGGAACTCCTTGGCGGCTTTCTTTTTCCTCTTCGTCGTCTCCTTGTCCTTGCGCTGCTTCTGCTTCTCGGCAACGAGACGGTTCTGCTGCCGCTGCTCGGCGTCCTCCGGCACCAGCGGACGCGAGTCGACGACATGGGTCATGTTGCCCTGCGGACACAAAAGGCCCCGCGTCAGGACAACAAACCAAGAAATGCAGGAAAAAGAAACAGGCGCATAGAGTCCTTACCAGATCGACGAAATTCTCGTCCGGGTGCATCGGAGGGTGGCCGGGCACTGGGTAATCGTTGTCCTTGTCCTCCAGTGCCTCCCGGACCCGCTGCCGGATCTCGGAGGCAGCGAGCGCACCCGTCGCGAGGACGGTGCCCTCGGTCGGCGCACCGGGGGTCATCTCGGTGAGCGAACGGACCCGGAGCATCAGCGGCGCCACCCTCCGGGCGTGGTATGCCCCGATGACTCCAGCTCCGGTCAGTCCCCTCCCTTTCAGGTGCTCGATGGCCTGTAGCAAGCCGGTGATCTGCTTCTTCTCCTTCTCCACCGGGCCGTACGACCACACCTCCGGCGCCACTTCAATGACGTGGCCGGTGAACTCCGGCAGGGCGGAGTTGGAGTAGTTCCTCACGTAGAACCACTGCTGGTGCCACCCCTTGTGGGACGTCACGGTCTTCATTGCCATATACTCCTTGGCACGAGTATGGCGGAGGTGAATTCCGGCGCACCCTATCGGCACTGGGGTCGACCGCTGCTGGTTTCCTCTCTTCTCGGCCTTCTGGTACAGGCTGACCGTGAAGAAGTTCTTCCACAGCGAGAAGTTGGGCTTAATGCCTAGGAACCCCTCGCACAGTGCGACGAACGCCGCAATGTGCTGGATCCCATTGGGGTTGAGGTGCTACAGCTCGAGCCTGTAGTAGTGCAAGAGCCCACGGAGGAAGAGACTCGGCGGAGTCGCGAACCCCCTCTCATGGAAGTGGGCGAAGGACATGACATAGCCGGCAGGCGGATTTGGCACCTCTTCCATCTCGGGGAACCTCCATTCACCCCTCTCCGTCCTCTCACAGAGGATGCCCTTCCTCGTGAGGTTGTCAGCGCGTGAGGTGCCAAAGCTGGAACGCGCCCAAGATCCCATCGCCGGGGGAAGAAGAGCTCAACGGAGGACATGGAGAAAGGTTGTAGCGCTGGGTAGAGGAAGACGAAGGGCGCGTAGGGAAGCTAAGGGCACGTGAAGAGGCGAAAAAACTTGGAGGCAGATAGCGGGCGGAACTGGCAAGGCGGAATCCTCGGCTTATAGGAAAGGAACGTGGGAAGCAGAACGGATGCCCCATTGCAATAAATGCGGCACCAGGTACACCCCATCACGCCCGCCCCTTTTTCGGAAACCATGCACACAACCTGCAGTAGGAAACATCCCCTCCTCCCTCGATTCGCAGGTCGGCGCCTTCCGCCACTTCATCTCCCGAAGAACACGCGCACGACATCCTCCACGTCCGGCCCAAGGCCCAACCTCCTCCACGTCCGGCCCAAGGCACAACCTCCTCCACGTCCAGCCCAAGGCATGACCTCCTTCACGTCCGGCCCAAGGCCCACCAAAAGGTAAAAAAGGGACACGGGGCTAAAAATGCCCCTACAGCCCATTACGGTCCAGGGGTTCGAAGGTTAGCCTGCCACAGGTTTGACAGCCGCCCCAGGATACCCCCGAGCGAGAGGTGAGAGGAGACGGGTCCGCTAGCGGCCATCACCCGGGCGCGCGACAGCCCAGGGCATCTAAATCTCACATTCAAGTCCAGATCGGCATCAGAGTTCATGGTTTTTCCTCGAGGAAAGGCAACGAGCCCCTGGATTTGAACGAACAGATTCAGGAACTATATGAACTGGCCGACCGGAGCCTGGGGTACGCCATCAGCTTGGCCCGAGCCGGACCCCCCCCCCGAACGGGGACCGGGACCCCACTCGAATCAACCCGTTAGTAGCTCAATGAGCACCACGGTTCGTCCGGCGAGGATAGCGTGGCACGGCTCGCCCCCTCTGTCTCAGTGAACGAACGCTTGAGGGGTAACGTACAAAAGTCGACCTAGACTCCCGACCGGTCCCCTGCAACGTGCGGGGGCTCGGGAGCTAGCCTCGCAACCAAAGACCATGCGGGTGGTCTCGACTTAAGGCTCTCAGACAGAAGAGAATGACAAGAAATCCTCCCACGCTGAGTCGCTCACAGGATGCTTCGCCTGATCAACCCCCTCGGCCAAGCCGCACATACAACTCCTCCCGTCCCTGATCGACTTCTAGGATCCCCTACGGATGGCGACAGCAGCCTCTGGAGGAGCGTCCCCGCTCCACCATAGGCTCGGGGGCTACTGTTGGGGGGAAATATTAACGACCTCCCAAAGCCCATGGAAACAACAAATCATAAAGGCCCAAGCTCGCCTAGGGCGATAAAGACTGTCGTCGGCCCAACATGGGAGGCGAGAGCCACGCTCCGCCTCGCCCGACCCAGTGTCCCGGGGTCAGGCGCCCCCGACCCCTGGAAGACCAAGGTCCGCCTCGCCTAACCCCCCGTCGCAAGATTCCGCCTCGCCCGACTCAGGGCACAGGGGGTCAGGCTCACCCAGGGCCCCCAGACAAGTATCCACCTCGGGCGCGGATCTCGTGGGTCCCCCTGTCAATCTCGCCATAAATGCGCCGCAGTTCTATCAGGAAGGACATCCGTGTCTCCAACGCAAACCGCCACAAGTACCCATGCGCGGCCGTGCAGTACAAGCTACAGTGGCTGCGGCCTCCTCCGATTCGCTACAGGGCACTCATGGCCTGCGCTGCCCAGAGCAGGGGGAAGCCTTGCCCGTTCTCGCGCCCCGCGCGTCCGGCGGCAGGGACGCGACGTCCGCCTTCCGCGGGCCGTCAGCAAGATGGCGGGATCCGCCGCCTCCCCCAACGGACACAGGTGCCGTGACGAAACACCATCATCACGCCTGGCGGCGACAGCCGCCAAGGAGACCATCGACGGGATGTGACGGCGGCCGCCCTCCTCTGGCAGACGCGCCGGCAGGGACTGAAGGCCGGCGAGGATGCCGGTGGCCTGGGGACTTGGTCCCTCCCCTTGTGTTGTATTTTACCTAGCTTTGTCTATCTCTTTTACTTCTCCTCACACCCGGTCTCGCCTGTAACCTCGGTGGCCTCCTTGCGCTATATAAGGAGAACCGGGGGCCTGAGATAGAGGCTTCAAAGCCAACAGAACACACCCATAGCCATCGAGAGCATCAGTGCACACCCAAGAGACCTGGGATCAGCTCCCTCTCTCGCACTCATGTAACCCCTACTACAGAACCCCGCGTGGGCAACACGAGCAGCTCCCAATACTGGACGTAGGGCGTTCCCTTGCCCGAACCAGTCTAAACCCCATGTCTCCTACGCCACCATCCGAAGCCTTACGCGCAAAAAAGAAATTTACTAGTCTAAGTCTTGATCCGCTAATCTTGACAACGACAATGTTGTATTGTGTTGTACTATCTGAGACAGGGATTATACGTGATAGCCTTCCTTGGACTATCACCGAGGTGCGTAGGCTTGAATTCTCAGTTTTGGGAATTCTGGTGTGTTTCAGAAGTATTGTAAAATAACAACTAGAAAAGGAGCCCTTGCTAACCATGCGCACATCAGATAGACTAACAGATTTAGTTAATGTCTTGATAAGTGTAATTGAACTTAGACAAGGTAACATGATTGAGAAGGCATTGACATCAATCTATTAACCTAAAAGATTAGAACACAGCAACAAGGACCTCTTCCCTACCGCTTACAAGCTCATTAAGCTAACGGATCTCATCAATGTCATGATAAGTGTATTGAACTTAGACAAGGTAACACGAATGAGAGGACTTTATACTTCTTCCCATTAACTTAACAGACAAGCTTATGGCAGCAAGACCTCATATGCGCACCTATTGGCTCAATGATGTCATCACACTTCTATGAGATATGGATGGTACCTAGCCGATGCGGCAGCTCTCAACAGTACCGTTCTAACGTTAGGGGTCCGATGGCTAGCAATACAAGGTGTAGGGGTAAAGATCTATCGGACCTAGCATATATAAAACAATAAAAGCATGCAAGATCTAACCAGCCGATACGATCAGATAACCGGTGAACACTCAAACAAGGTCAAGGAGCTGATGAAGACAACCTAACTAGATCTAAGCCATTAGATAACTGTGTGCGCTTGATTAAATGAAGAGATCGATATGATACAACTTAATAAAACTAAACAACTCAATAACTATGAGCAACGTCGAAGACAAGTAGAATATTTGACAAAGCCTAGAAAGTTCTACTTGCAATCTAAGATAACTCGATAACTAGCCACACAACCGAATATCAGAATATAAGACTTAACTTCGAAAGTTCTGATAGAGGTCGTAATGACCGGGTGACAGTACTTACAAGCTCACTTGAGATCAAAGTTGATGCAGCCATGCATGCAAGAAGGAACTCGTCAAAACTACTCTACTCCTACTCCTAGGGTTTTTACGGCGTGGTGCCGAAAGGTTGTATTGATTCATTGATGATTATTCGTTATAACGCTCCTGGGCTTATATGTATACCCTGGAGCTGTTGGAGGTATGCCCTAGAGGCAATCATAGAGATGATGATATTCTATTTGTATCCATGATTTGTATATTGTGTTCATTGAATATCCATTAAAGGCTACTTGAATTGATTTGCAATTATGTGAATTGTATGTGAAACTCTTTACTTGTATGGTTATTCTAAAGTTGTCCCTAGTCGGAGTTCATGTGAGGACACACATGAATATTAGACTAGCACATGTATTAGTTGATGACTATGTTTCACAAGTCATGGACATGGAGATGTTAAACTAATAATGTGGACACATGTGGAGACATGTGCTAGGACTGACCCAACACGAGAAGTAGTTCTCTCTTTAAACAACATATACGCTTTGTCCTTAGACCTGAGATTGTCGCATGTATTCTAGATGTGGATCGACCTACTTAGGGGCTATCAAACGCTACGCTGTAACAGGGTAGTTATAAAGGTAGCTTTCGAGTTTGTCAAGAAGCATGCTATGAGACATGGTCAATCAAGATGGGATTTGCCCCTCTCTGATTGAGAGTGATATCTCTGGGCCCCTCGAGTGATCGGATCCAAAAATGCATGGCCATGCTACGTACGGTTAAGAGTTAACCTACAAAGGGATTCCGAATCACAGGATCGAGAAAGAGCGGTCGGCTTGAAGCTAGACCAAATATCGTGAGGCAAAGGGAATAGCATGTATATTATGTTGTGATGGTTCATCTGATATGATCTTCGTGTGCGTATAGGATTTGGCACGTCTTGCTAGAGGCCGCTACCGACTATTGGGCCGAGTAGGAGTACTCGGGCCATGTCTATACGTATCCGAACCCATAGGGTCACACACTTAAGGGGCTGGAAGCCCAATTCGGATCTGATTCGAGTTGTATTAGGTTTAGAAGTACTAATGGGCCTCGGACCCAGAGGCCCGTTAGGAACCTCTATAAATAGAGGGGTGGGGGCGCCCTAGGGTTTACACCTTTTGGCGAAACACATCTGCCGCGCCTCCCACGCCCTCGCCTCTTGCAACTCGCGGATCTAGCAGTCTGGCTTGCGATGCTTCCTCCCTGAACGTGTGGATACCTTGGAGGTGTTGTGCCTGCAGCACTTGGACGAGCCACCGACGAGCCACGACGAGCCGCCGACGAGCTGACGACGAGCCGACAACGAGCCGCGGCACGTGGACGAGCTGCTGAGGAGCTGCTGGACGTTGCGTTGATCGACTACGTACGACTACGTTGATCGTCTTCAATGCATCGACGCAAATCTACATCTTCCGCACCAATAGTGCGTCGAGTGGTAATCCCGTGATCCTTATACGACAGTTCTTCCTGGTTTTACGCGGTAGAAATTTTGATTTGCGCTAGTGTAGCCTACCTCGTAACCCAACAAGAGCAAGCTAAATCCTACTCGATTATGATATGACTATTCCAACTATTCTAAAAACTACTAAAGATAAATCTTCATACTTTCCCTTATTTGGTGGAGTCGATTTCGCTTTGAATCGGGCTTCCTCCGATCTTCTCATAGGCTTTCGGAACCCTGGTCTGCCGCCACTAGTCTTGGTCAACATGGATCTGTCAACGGTCTTTCTCCCTTTCCTTCATCGGCTATCAGAACCTTATCCACAACGGCTCACTTTAGTCAAAAACCAGTGTCAACACATGCCACCCAATTTTGGAATATAATATTGTGTTCCAAAATTCTCTTCTCTTGTCAACTCCTTCATAGGTCCCGAGCCGATATCCTCTTGAGACTGAAAAGAGTCGTTGCCATAACTATGACCTCATCCTTCGGATTTTAAGAAAGCATTCCCCATTTTTTTGGGATTCACCCTGCAAAGATCATTATATAACTGCTCTAGTCCCTTTAGTCTTCTTCACTAAGCTGATAGAAGTATTTCGCCGCCACAACCAAAAATCGAATCTTTCCCTTCACGCGCCCGGCAACTAGTCCATCACTTCATCACTGTCAAGCTCCAGTCATCAAGACGCCCTAGATTAGCAATGGCGACAGTGTCTTCCATTCCACAGGTACAAAGCATCTTCACTACCTCTTTTATTTTCTAGATCCGATCTAGTTACTGTACATTGAACCCTCATTTCTTGTCAATCCTTGCCCCCCAGTTGGAACTTAGGAACAATTTCCTGACCCCCATACCCAATACTCAAACAAGCTACTTCCTAGGGTCCATGGGTGATGTGGATCCGGTAGACTTTATAAACTCCGAAACTCAGAGGGTTCCTTTTAAGCAGGCTACAATGAACTTGTCAGATTGGAAAACCACTTTCCGTTCATGGCCCAAATAACATCTCTGGCTGGAGATCTGGTATCTTCACATGGTAGCCAAAAAGGATAAGAATTGGGAGGACTCCAGAATCGGCCATTGCAACAAACTCTCCTTGGTTGAAATGGAAAAGAATGAGCCTCTGTTAGTAGCCTCCACATATTTCTTGTCTGATGCTCTGAATGGATTTTTGTTCAGCCATGGCCCAATGTCTTCAAGCCTGCTTGATGTTTTTATGCTATCGGGCCTGGATGTCTCTACCCCAATTGACCCTTTTGGCCTGAGGACTAAACCTTCTTATAGGGTTAAATAAAAGAATATAAATGGATGGTATGGATATATTGCTTCGTACAACAAGGCATCTACTCATAAAGAGCACACCCTCTTCTTGAACATGTCGCTAGAAAAATTTGTCTTTTGCAGATCTACTGCAGGCCCTATGAAAAATATGCTGGTATTCATCGAGAAATTATCTCAAGGCAATAAACTCCCCCTTGGAAAATTCTTGCTTGAATTTGTATACCATTTGATACACCAGACAACAACCAAACTGCGAGTTGGTGAAACTATCAGTGCTTGCGGCCTATGGTGGTTCATTTAGCTTTGGCTCATCGTTTATATGGCCATGGGTCAAGGAATAAATCTTCCTTCGTGCACCTTTCCTGGTAATTTTGCTGAAGGAGAAGAAGAATCCCAGCGCCGATGTGAATCTTATGGAGAGGCTTCATCAAGTGTCACAGGCTGCTCTCTATCAGCACCAGAGACACATCCCAATTCTTCAGACTCTTCTATTGTGGCTTCAAGGAGGATGATATAACATGGTGCGCATATGAATTGATTGACTAGTTGAATCCCACCTTTCCAAAGATCGACGCATCGGAGTTACTCACATTGGCTTCCAAATCGGTTGTAGCTCCTTGCATTCTCCCAACTGGCTTTGCTAATGGCTGATCGCACAAGCCTTCTTATGATTTCTACCATCCTTTAGTATTTTCCCATCAGATGGGATTTGGTGAGGTTCCAATCAACCTATTTTTAGTTGACAAAGTAAAGGCAAGGGACATGGTCACCACCAGCTTGGAATATGAAAGCTTAACTGCCTTGACTTCATTAGTGCCTTCAATTGACTTGCCAAATTGGACTGGTACCGAAGTATCATCTAAATCCTTTGATTGATGGTGCAACAAATGGAAGAGCCATCTAATGAACCACGTAGTACTGCATTACTGCAAAAGACTTTATCCTGACTACGCACCATCCAATGGAGAGGTAATTTTCTTCATATATTACTACATTTTGCCTTCCTTTGTTTTGGTCTACTATAACATTCCATGTCCTTTCAGGAAAATGAAGCTGATGCTCCTCTCATGAGGCTAAGCGACAAACCAATTGCCTATTCTTCTCCTACTCCGGAACCAATTCTGAGAGCCGATGCCCCCCGAGTCTCTAATCTATCCAAGGGTCCTCCTGTAGAGAAGCGCAAGCTGCCATCCAAACAGCTGAGCAAGAAGAAGAAGAAGAAAACCCTTGCAAGCACATCGCCAGTTGGATCTCCATCAGCTTTAGAGGTATGTCAATTACTCTATGCTTTCTCACACATCTCTTCTAGAATTAATGATTCGAATATGATTGACTACAATGAGCAAATTCCCCACTTCCTGACTTCCAAGAACCGCTAGTCGATAGAGCACCAGAAGAATTAGCAGCAACTCGAGAAGAGACACACCTTTAGCTGAAGAAAATGGTTTCAGAGGTATAATTTTACCAATTTTATTCATTGATTCCACCCTTGCATCATACTGACTACAAATTGGCTTAGTTGGTTCTAGGAACATCGGCTTCCACATCGGCATCAGCATCGGCTCCTCCCTTGAACGTGAAAATTCTAGGAGATAATATTGTGCCGAGCCGACAGCAATCACCGATCCAAGAAATCATCTTGGTAATATCCATTTTATCCATCAAAACATTATACGTCTGTTTTAACACACATTCCAATTTATGCCCATTCGCAGGAAGAACCATCGGCTGAAGAAAGGACTACTTAGCTAGAAACACCTCCAACGGCTATGCAACCACAAAGAATTACAGCCGATGAGGAAGATCTTGAAGAGTGTACTCAACAACAAGGAATCCCATCACAGCTACATTAATTTTATCCAGCTCTTGAGACATTCAACTCTTGATCTGACCAATCTTTCTCCATAGGCTGCCAATCCTTCACTGTCAGATCTTTTCTCATTCAACATAGCATAATTTGTAGATGAAGAAGACACTAGCTCAAGCCATCCAGTGCAAAATCAGCCAAACATCAAAGATCAGCTGTCTGCAATTCTACAACTACTTCATTAAGATACATCTGTATTGCTAGAAGATGTTGAGCCAATCCAAAAGCTATACAGGAAAATCAGGACCCAGTTGAGTGAAGACCTAGCAGCAGTATTGACTCCCGTGACATTCATTGAATCAAACTATTTTCAAGTCCAAGAGGCCAAGAAATGCATATCCGATCGGCTAGTTAATCAAAAAGCAACTGTGCAAGTGGAGACCAATCGGCTCAAGGTTAAAGAACTCAAACAATAGGCTGATGAGTTGGTTGCCTCCTCCGTTGCTGTAGAACAAAGAGTGAAAGATCTTTAGGCCAAATGGGATGAGTTGATGCAGGAGCTTAACCAAATTGAGCAGGTGATCATGTCAGCGAGAAGCTGTACAGCACAGGTGAGCAGGGTACCCCAACGAGGAT